>NW_027263093.1:0-155000 GCF_902827115.2 Pseudochaenichthys georgianus
TATCCTTCTAATTTACAAGATACAGTGGGGCAAAAAAAGTATTTAGTCAGCCACCAATTGTGCAAGTTCTCCCACTTAAAAATATGAGAGAGGCCTGTAATGTTCATCCTAGGTATACCTCAACTATGAGAGACAAAATTAGGAAAAAAGAAATCAGAAAATCGCATTGTCTGATTTTGAAAGAATGTATTTGCAAATTATGGTGGAAAATAAGTATTTGGTCAATAACAAAAGTTCATCTCAATACTTTGTTATATACCCTTTGTTGGCAATGACAGAGGTCAAACGTTTTCTGTAAGTCTTCACAAGGTTTTCACTGTTGCTGGTATTTTGGCCCATTCCTCCATGCAGATCTCCTCTAGAGCAGTGATGTTTTGGGGCTGTCGCTGGGCAACACGGACTTTCAACTAACTCCAAAGATTTTCTATGGGGTTGAGATCTGGAGACTGGCTAGGCCACTCCAGGACCTTGAAATGCTTCTTACGAAGCCACTCCTTCGTTGCCCGGGCGGTGTGTTTGGGATCATTGTCATGCTGAAAGACCCAGCCACGTTCATCTTCAATGCCCTTGCTGATGGAAGGAGGTTGTCACTCAAAATCTCACGATACATGGCCCCATTAATTCTTTCCTTTACACGGATCAGTCGTCCTGGTCCCTTTGCAGAAAGCCCCAAAGCATGATGTTTCCACCCCATGTTTCACAGTAGGCATGGTGTTCTTTGGATGCAACTCAGCATTCTTTCTCCTCCAAACACGTCTAGTTGAGTTTTTACCAAAAAGTTCTATTTTGGTTTCATCTGACCATATGACATTCTCCCAATCCTCTTCTGGATCATCTAAATGCTCTCTAGCAAACTTCAGACGGGCCTGGACATGTACTGGTTAAGCAGGGGGACACGTCTGGCACTGCAGGGTTTGAGTCCCGGCGGCGTAGTGTGTTACTGATGGTAGCCTTTGTTTTTGGTCCCAGCTCTCTGCAGGTCATTGACTAGGTCCCCCGTGTGGTTCTGGGATGTTTGCTCACCGTTCTTGTGATCTTTTGACCCCACGGGGTGAGATCTTGCGTGGAGCCCCAGATCGAGGGAGATTATCAGTGGTCTTGTATGTCTTTCTAATAATTGCTCCCACAGTTGATTTCTTCACACCAAGCTGCTTACCTATTGCAGATGCAGTCTTCCAGCCTGGTGCAGGTCTACCATTTTGTTTCTGGTGTCCTTTGACAGCTCTTTGGTCTTGGCCATAGTGGAGTTTGGAGTGTGACTGTTTCAGGTTGTGGACAGGTGTCTTTTATACTGATAACGAGTTCAAACAGGTGCCATTAATACAGTTAACAAGTGAAGGACAGAGGAGGCTCTTAAAGAAGAAGTTACAGGTCTGTGAGAGCCAGACATCTTTTTTGTTTGTAGGTGACCAAATACTTATTTTACCGAGGAATTGACCAATTCATTCATTAAAAATCCTACAATGTGATTTCCTGGATTCTTTCCCCCCATTTTGTCTCTCATAGTTGAAGTGTACCTAGGATGAAAATTACAGGCCTCTCTCATCTTTTTAAGTGGGATAACTTGCACAATTGGTGGCTGACTAAATACTTTTTTGCCCCACTGTATGTGAAGCTTTTAACTTCATTTTGGGTTTTTTGAGCAGAAAGTTTGTCAATAGTTGGTTTGACACAGATTTCTGATCAAAAATATTTTTATTGCGTTTCAACAATGCATAAGCAAATGCATAAATATTTGTCATTTAGAAGTGGAAAGAAAAATATATGCATACAAATGAGACGATGGTCTGTACTGATCGTATATACAAAGACACAGACACAGATTTAATAGTTTTTATTTCGTGCAGTCCTTTATTCTTGGGTACAGCTGCATCAGGTCCGTCTTCTCTCATTTAAAAAAGGCATTCGTGATCCCAGAGCTTTGCCTTGCAGGGAGGCTCTTCCCTCAGTCGGCCTGCAGAGGTCCCCCCCGCCTCACTCTCTAGCAGCGCCTCACTCCTGTGAACAGAACAGACCGTCTCTTCTCCTCTCACTTCACATTCCTAACGTTAGATGCATCTCACACACCCAGACCCACCTTGTATCACCTCATTCATCCATCCTCCGCAAAGACTCTCAGAATAAATAAGCCCGTCTGCTATAAGTGTACGACCCAGATGTTCACCACAATGAGAGAAGCAATTCAGCGCCGTTAGCTAAATGTACTACACACACTGAGGATTTCCTATTTCCTCAGTGGCTGTGTGTCACTCTCAGGACACTGGTTCTGGTGTCCTTCAACCCAGCCAACACTTTCCTGCTGAGTCAGAACTAACTAACTAACTGTCGGATACACAGAATTTAAATCTCATGATTATCTATGTAGATAAGAACTTTGTCGCGACATCAGGAAGAAACAAAGTCGCTGAGGTGCCTTTGTCTTATCAAAGGAATGGGGATCCAAAAATGCGTTGAACAAAGTCGTATTCTTTAATAAAACGGAATAACTTTCTATAAGATGCACAAATATATATTTTCCAGATTATTCCAGCTGTGAAAGGTCAACATCAAATACAGCGACCTCTCACCCTCTCTTCCACACACACACCAGGTGGAAATGTGATTATATTTATTAGTGCCATTACCATGTAACCCCACCTATAAGGGATCACAAAATAATAAGTACCTGTATCATAAACTAAGACCCAGTGCCAAGAATACAAACAATCAGAAACCTTATTAAATGTTCACCATAAATCATCTGGACATCATGGCTCCGACAGTCTTAATGCTTCAAGCTGAGTGGAGACGCAGGAGCTGCACGAGCCCCGGCAGGTTTATTATATACATGCTTTTAACAAACACTGCTGTTTCAGAGTGCTTCAGTCAGAGGGCTCAACAATAGATAAAAGCAAATGAGACGGAGACACCGAGAAACGGGGACAAAGCTGCTGTCGACGTGGCAACACCGGGCCATTTCTGGGCTGAGGTGAATGCCTGATGTAGACCCATAGGGTTCCCATTATTTATTATTATCCAGTGCTTCCCACATAATTGGATTCTATTTGTAGGGGCACTGCACCCACCCCTGCCATAATCTCATTAAATATGCGCATATTTTAATACATTTCAGGAACACAATTCTGACCATCGGATAAAGTCTGGTTCTAAATTCTTGTTTCATTTGTAGTCATATTAGAATCGGAAGTTTTTACAGAAGGGATTTTGGATATCTCTTTGTATCACTCCATAAATCAGAAAATACTGTCAACAGCCCTAAAATATCAATTTTCATCCTGAGCACACACAAACACTCGCAGCCGAAGTCCATCCATCTTCTCCCGCTTATCCGTGGTCGGGTCGCGGGGGTAGCAGTTCCAGCAGAGAGCCCCACACTTTCTTTCCCCTCATCAAGCAGCTCTGACTGGGGGGTCCCAAGGCGCTCCCAGGCCAGCGAAGAGATGTAATCCCTCCACCTGGTCCTAGGTCTACCCCTTGGTCTCTTCCCAGCTGGACGTGCCTGGAACACCTCCCTAGGGAGGCCGCCCAGGTGGCCTCCTAAACTAGGTGCAGCCCGAACCACCTCAACTGGCTCCTTTCAAACTCGAGTCCATCCCTGATGACCCGAACTTCTCACTCTATCCATAAGGGAGACGCCAGCCACCCTGCGGAGAAGAAACCCATCCGGCCGCTTTGTATCCGCCGATCTCGTTCATTTCGGTCATGACCCATCCTTCATGACCATAGGTGGAGGGTAGGAACGGACATGGCCCGGTAGACAGAGCGCTTTGCCCTTCTGGCTCAGCTCCATTTTCGTCACCAACGGTGCGTATAAGCGAGGACTGCAGTACCGCTCCCCGGCTGCTCCGATTCTCCGGCCCCATCTCACGCCCATTGTTCCCCTCACTCGACGAACAAGACCCGAGATACTTGAACTCCTTCACTTGGGGTAAGGACTCATTCCCTACTTGGAGTGGACAGTCCATCGGTTTCCTGCTGAGGACCATGGCCTCAGATGTGGAGGTGCTGATCCTCATCCCAGCCGCTTCACACTCGGTTGCGAACCGATCCAGTGAGTGCTGAAGGTCGCAGACCGATGAAGCCATCAGAACCACATCATCTGCAAAAAGCAATGGTGCAATCCTTAGTCCACCGAACTGCAGACCCCCCCCCACGACTACGCCTCGAAATCCGATCCATGTATATTACAAACAGGATTGGTGACAAAGCGCAGCCCTGGCGGAGGCCAACCCTCACCGGAAAAGGGTCCGACTTACTGCCGAGGACCCGGACACAGCTCTCGCTTTGGGAGTACAGAGATTGGATGGCCCTGAGTAGAGACCCCCTCACCCCATACTCCCGCAGCACCTCCCACAGTAACTCCCTGGGAACCCGGTCATACGCCTTCTCCAAGTCTACAAATCACATGTAGACCGGATAAGCGTACTCCCCGCAGCCGAAGTAAAAACAATAAGTGTGGCTTGATATTGAGAAAGAAAAGGGTTTATAACGCTGTGAGAACGGGTCTGCGGAGAGCATTTCTCCACCATCCCAACTCGTCTATTACCAACCAGGGAGCTCTATGCAAGTCAATGGGACTCCCTGCTAGTTGAACATGTACGCTCAAGGTCTCCCCACTGCATGACGTCACTTGGTTCCCGGAAGAAACAAATGGAGAAAGAGAAATGTGCAACGAGGCGTTCTGGGGCAGCAGACAGGTCTTCTCTGAGTTAGAGCTTTACTCGCTACAGAGTGCACTTTGAGGGTTTGTGACTCTGCAGACCGTCTACATGCAGAACAACCTTCAGAACACACAAGGGGACGGGTGATAACCGGAAACGCATGACATGGGACCTTTAAATTATAATATTATTACAATATTGATTAGATTAGCCTAAAGCCTAGCAATTGGATGTTACTTACCAAAATCCGTCCTGAGAATTAGGGATGTAAGTCACTAGATTCATAATTATATAATAATGTATTGATTATTTGGACAATGATTAGTTATTTGCTGATATCACAAACCCTGCCACCATTTCTTTACTTTAAAGGGGACCTATCAATGCAAAATGCACTTTTGATGTCTTTTATTCAATCACATGTTCCCCGCGTGTGGTCGGGGAACTCACGTCCGTGCAGAAAATAAAACCCTCTATCTCTTTCCTCCGTACCCAAATCTCTAAAAAACGGGGAACAACGGAGCTGAGCCAGATTTGCGTCCAGATATGACGTCATATCTGAAATGGTGGACCCACGGCCCAATCAGAAATGTGCTATCAGAAACAATGCCCGACTGGTTTTGGACGTAATACGGTCGGTGTTTACATTAGCATCGCTAACACTCAGAGCTAACCTGTGCTGGAGAGCATGTGTGTGAAGAAGCAGGAAGTAGAAAGGAACTCACCTTGTTGGTATAACCGGCAAGAGAGAAAGCCTTTGAGCTCCAGACTGTTTATCAGATCCTGATAATCCATGAATATGGCGTTCATCACGGCAGCATTTAGTTTAGACAGTAGCTGCCGGGATCCCGCATGAGCTCAGACCCCTCCTTTTTTATATCAATTCTTATTATTTTTTAAAGCTTTATCCCCAAATCAGCACTTTTGAAACAGGAAGTGAAATAGAGGGATGTGAGGCATGGCTAGAACGGGTGATCTGTTTGGTATTTTGCGCAAAACACTTCATAGACATGTTTTATATATATTTGTATATATCTGAGACCTACGCTATTGCCTGAAAATAACATGATAGGTGAGCTTTAAATCAGGGGCCTGTGCCAGTTCACTTAACTTAAGTATGATTAAACTATTTAAACTCATCTTATATTGCCTGTATATAAGTATGAATGGGATGCCCTTGTGTCTTGAAGCATGCAGGCTAGCGTTACTTATCACCACCGTCACTTCTTCCCCTTGCATTAACAAGCGTCTCTCAGTTGCTCAGCTCGGGGAGGGAGTTGGCAGCGGCTCCGTTCTGTTTCCTGGCAGATCCTTTGAGCTCAGCGTATTCCTCCAGAGATGGACAGGAATATCAATTGTCATCTATTGGTTTATTCCCGGCCGTAGGAAGGACACTCGATGCAGGGTGTCAGAGGTCGTGTAAACACTTTAACCCCGTGGAAGAAATTCATTCGAGTGTGGCAGACAGCTTTTTCTTGTGAATGCTAACTATGAATGTCTGATTGCTGTCAATGTCAATTTTGTCGGGAACTTTTTCCTAATTTATTTCTGGGGTTTCTTTCTTTCTTTCTTCCTTCTTTTCAAGGTCTAAGGACAGAGAGCGTTCTTATGTTGTACACACTCAGGGGGTTTTAATAAAGTATTAAAAGTTGATAATTAAATTTAGCGAAAAGTATTAAACTGGCCTCTTTTTCCAAGGTATTACATTTTGTAGCTTGTTTTTTCAATAAGTGTTATAAATGGTCCAGAGAGGTTGTGTTCCACAGTCTGCCTGAATGTAGTCATGGCGTAGGTGTGTGTGTGTGATTCTGTAGTTTATTGATGGCATCCCGTTGGGTGTGAGGTCATCTGAGCAGGACATCGCACGCTCACTGCTTGATAGCGCGCGAAGCTCCGTTTACGCCGGTTGCAAGCAACATCGTTAGGGGAAATGCAAAGTCTGCGTCCAAATGGTTGGAAGAGAAGAGAGTAGGGACAATCAATACTGTATATAGTCAATGTGAGGGATAAAGGTGTCGCCAAGGTAACTGGTTAACATCTCCAAGTGGCGATGAGGGTCTAAAAATGTATGGAAAGGGTCTTAAAGAGGTCTGGCATGTGACTTCAGGATTCCTGCATACACCCTGATAATAGATTTTGTGAACATTAACACAATGATGCCTTCTCCCCTACCAATTCCCTACTGCACATGCTTGGATGGGCTCCAAGCTCAACACTTAAAAAGGAAATAAATAAATCAAGACCAAGTCGTTTATATCCTCCCTCCTCTTCCACAGATACGTACCCCGTATGTGTCGTCGCTGGTCTGCGCCTTCTTCATGTGCCTGACTCCTCTGTGGATGGGTCCATCTCCTCCAAACACCGGCCAGCCGCACCCTGCTGTACTCCGGATGGGAGCCAGTCATCACTGCCATGGTCATTAGCAGGTGTGTGTGTGTGTGTGTCAGGGTTTCCGTTAGCCGGTAATAACCGGTTTTTAGCTGGTAAAATTTATTAAAAACCGGTAAATTCAAAACCTGACGGTCAAAATGTCTGGTAATAATTAGGGAGGCTCCGATCGATCGGCCGCCGGTCATTATCGGCCGATATTCACTCTTAATAGTTTGATCGGTGCTCTCTATAAAGGCCGATCAGGAGAGCTGGGTCTGAGCGATATGGACATAAACGCGAGTGAAGTGTAACCGGAGCGAGAGAGAGATCAGATCAGCTGCTGAGTCTGACCGAGACAAGCAGCTCTGCAGGATCACCTGAAGCCCCGCCCTCTGTTTAGCGAGCTGCATGAGAAACTGACGGGCTGTCAGGAGAGAGAGAGGGAGGGAGAGAGGATCCGTTTCTCCCGTGTTATTATTCAAAGTTGATGTAAACTTCTGAATAATGTACGTTATCTACTGCAAGTAGTTTGTTTGAATGTAATAATTATGATGTTTGTTGTTTGTGGAATCATTTATTGAAAAATGAATCTGAATTTTTTCGATCTGTTACGATTATAAACTGAAGCAATATAAAAATGAGCCCGTGAACTGAGTTTAAAATGAAGCATATCTGCTCAGAGGTCCGTACATTACATGCTACCGGAAACTCTGCTACACAACTCTTATTATTATTGAAATATGACCGGTAAGTTTCAAATTAGTCCGGTATAAATAAATTACTGCCCGGACATTTGACCGCGAGAAAAAATCCTAGCAGGAAAACGCGTGTGTGTGTGTGTGTGATGTGTGTGTGTTGTGTGTGTGTGTGTGTGTTGTGTTGTGTGTGTGTGTGTGTGTGTGTGTGTCGTGTGTGTGTGTGTGTGTGTGGTGTGTGTGTGTGTGTGTGTTGTGTGTGTGTGTGTGTGTGCTGTGTGGTGTGTGGTGTGTGTGTGTGTGTGTGTGTGTGTGTGTGTGGTGTGTGTTGTGCTGTGTGTGTGTGTGTGTGTGTGTGCTGTGTGCTGTGTGTGTGTGGTGCGTGCGTGCGTGCGTGCGTGCTGTCTCTCAAGGGGAAAGACAGCTATTCTGCAAGCTCCAAGTGTCTGGTTTGCTTGATGACTCATCCCCAAAACAGAATTTTGCCAGCAATCCCTGGGAAAGCTTCAGCCTGCCAGCAGTGCGAAGGAATTGTTTGCCTCTGAACACTCAAGTGTGGATGATGCCCACCTTTCTCCATCTTTTATATCGAAAGTGACCATTAGAACCTCTCTGAAGTGTGTGCATAGCTTACAAGAGGCAACCGTTGTGTTATTCTCTGTCAGAGCGTCCTGAGTTTTTTGGTTATAACTGTCATTATTATTATTATTAAAGGTGGGGTAGGTAAGTTTGAGGAAAGCAGCTGGAGATCGCAGGGAATTTGAAAATACACGGCCGGGAGAAAATCTGCCACTTCCTCACAGAGCCCGCCTCCAACACACAGCGAACGCGCACATGACCAATGAGGGCCACGAGAAAGTTTGTGCCCCAGGATGGAAGGCTGACAGGCTGACAGGCCATCCAGTTACTTTAGCCGGGCCGGCTCAGATGATTGGTCGAGCTTTTTACAGCGACACGGCTTCCACAGATGACACTTCAGATATTCATTGCTATCGGGATGTTAAGAGCATTCCATGGAATATAACAACAAGTGTATCTCGAGCCGGTTTCTCAAACTTACCTACCCCACCTTTAAGTACAACAATAGAGATATATTTGTAGACGACATAAGCTTACATCAAGTGAAACTCAAGAGCTTCAGCTTAATTATTTGTAGATTTGGTTTTGACCAGGAATCCATTGTGACAAACGTTTTCAACACACGAATCTTTAATAAAGAAAAAGTCCCCCATGCTCCATCACGTAAAAAAAAAGTAGATTAATAAATAAATAATACTTGATATTTATACATTTACTGTTTATCTTAAGGTGGGGGGGTAGGTAATTCACTTCAGAAACACTTGTTATATTCCATGGAATGCTTAACATCGCGATAGCAATAAATATATTAAATGCTTTGACAATAAATACATTAAAAAATATCTTCTGTGGAAGCCGTGGCACTTTAAAAAGCACGACCAATCATCTGAGCCGGCCCGGCTAAAATAAACTGGATGGCCTACCTGCCTGTCGGCCTTCCATCTGGGCACAGACTTATCTCGTGCCCTCATTGGTCATGTGCGCGTTCGTGTGTTGGAGGCGGGGCTCTGTGAGGAAGGGGCAGATTTTTTCCGGCTGCGTACTTTCAAATTCTAGCGCACTCGAGCTGGTTTCTCCATCCTTACCTACCCACCTTTAATTTTATGATATTTGTAATTCATGTGTGTTCACTTTTGCTGCTGTGACGAAGCAATTTTCCAATTTGGGATGAATAAAGCAAATAATCTTATGTATTCTAAAAACATTGTAAATAATTGAAAATTAACCAATAGACACATTGCAGTTCTTCCCTCAGCATCTATGCCACACTGCTGCAGCTTGTACGTCTGAGCAATGGCTGTTGTTTTCAAACCGCTTTAATGATTGTCACCAGCTAATGATTTAACTCTGTTGTGTTCTGCAGCATCGGAGGGCTGATCCTGGACACAAAACGGTGTCCGACCCAAATCTGGCTGGCATCGTGGTTTACACCCCGGTTATCAACGGTGAGTCTCAAAACCGTTGTGCTTTTCCTCTGCTGTGATTGGCTTAAAGGTCCCCTATTATGCAAAATCCACATCGTCATGTCTCTTCTACATCAACATGTGTCCCCTTCTTCATGTCTCTCCTACATCAACATGTGTCCCCTCTTCATGTCTCTTCTACATCAACACGTGTCCCCTCTTCTTCATGTCTCCTACATCAACACGTGTCCCCTCTTCTTCATGTCTCTTCTACATCAACATGTGTCCCCTCTTCTTCATGTCTCTTCTACATCAACATGTGTCCCCTCTTCTTCATGTCTCTTCTACATCAACATGTGTCCCCTCTTCTTCATGTCTCTTCTACATCAACATGTGTCCCCTCTTCTTCATGTCTCTCTACATCAACATGTGTCCCCTCTTCTTCATGTCTCTTCTACATCAACATGTGTCCCCTCTTCTCCATGTCTCTTCTACATCAACATGTGTCCCCTTTTTCATGTCTCTTCTACATCAACATGTGTCCCTCTTCCATGTCTCTTCTACATCAACATGTGTCCCCTCTTCTTCATGTCTCTTCTACATCAACATGTGTCCCCTCTTCTCCATGTCTCTTCTACATCAACATGTGTCCCCTCTTCTTCATGTCTCTTCTACATCAACATGTGTCCCCTCTTCTTCATGTCTCTTCTACATCAACATGTGTCCCCTCTTCTCCATGTCTCTTCTACATCAACATGTGTCCCCTCTTCTTCATGTCTCTTCTACATCAACATGTGTCCCCTCTTCTCCATGTCTCTTCTACATCAACATGTGTCCCCTCTTCTTCATGTCTCTTCTACATCAACATGTGTCCCCTCTTCTTCATGTCTCTTCTACATCAACATGTGTCCCCTCTTCTTCATGTCTCTTCTACATCAACATGTGTCCCCTCTTCTTCATGTCTCATGTCTCTTCTACATCAACATGTGTCCCCTCTTCTTCATGTCTCTTCTGCATCAACATGTGTCCCCTTCTTCATGTCTCTTCTACATCAACAATGTGTCCCCTCTTCTTCATGTCTCTTCTACATCAACATGTGTCCCCTCTTCTTCATGTCTCTTCTACATCAACATGTGTCCCCTCTTCTTCATGTCTTCTACATCAACATGTGTCCCCTCTTCTTCATGTCTCTTCTACATCAACATGTGTCCCCTCTTCTTCATGTCTCTTCTACATCAACATGTGTCCCCTCTGTGGAAAGAGACTCTGAAAGTTTCAGGAACAAAGATTCTCTCTCTTTTTGATCCATTTCTATAAAAACCTGAAAATGAGCTGATCAGATTTTGCCCACTTTATGATGTCATAACGATGTGTTGTCTTGTGTAGCCATTAGCCAATCAGCAACCAAGGTAACCCCCCCCCCCCCCCCTTATCACCTGAATCTCCTCTAGAGCTCCATTGAGTTCTTTCTAACCAAATGTCTCTCAGAGGGGCGTGGGGAGGGGCTCCTTACCTTCATCTAAAGTAACAGACAGAGAATCAGCACTTTGGAAACAGGGCAGAAACAGAGGGGATTATGGGTAATGCTGCAATGATTTGTTTGGTGTTTCAGCCAATCAGAGACAGGCTCTGTATATATCTGAGACCTGATGAAAAACAGTATAAATAGGGGACTTTTTAAGGTGTCTCTTGCTCACCCCCGGGGCGCCAACAGACAAAGAGAATCCGGACCATAGGGTTGATTTAAAATGGCTTCCTAAATCCACGGGGGAAGTGGAATAAGAGATATACATATGTAATGAAACCTCTAAGCTTATGTGGCTCTAATCCAACACCCTGTACTTCCCCTCTGTGTGAGAGCAGGACACAGATTGTGTTCAGTGATCCACGCACCCACCATTTACCCTTCAGGATTGGGGTTGAAGTGTGTGTGGTGTGTGTGTGTGTGTTGTGTGTGTGGGTGTGTGTGTGTGTGTTGTGTGTGTGTGGGTGTGTGTGTGTGTGTGTGTGTGTGTGTGTGTGTTGTGTGTGTGTGTGTGTGTGTGTGTGTTGTGTGTGTGTGTGTGTGTGTGTGTGTGTGTGTGTGGTGTGTGTGTGTGTGTGTGTGTGTTGTGTGTGTGTGTGTGTGTGTGTGTGTGTGTGTGTTGTGTGTGTGTGTGTGTGTGTGTGTGTGTGTGTGTGTGTGTGTGTGTAACTTAAGTTGTCCTTGCCCTCCATACCATACCGGAGTACATGCATGTTCCACGACCCAAAGCAACTTGCTCTCACAATGACGGATTACAACAAAGCGTCAGAACAGGGTACAAAACACCTGGAATTACCCTGGTTGATTTTCTTTGAGAATTTCAACTTTGTTTTAAATGATTTGGACATTTTTTATCATTGAAAGTCAATCTTGTTGCCATGATGGCGACACTAAGGGTTTATCCAGTGGTGGAAAGTTCATTTATTCAAGTACAATGTTGTGGTTTGTGTATTTTACATTTCATGCTACATTAACCGCTACATTTTGGAGGCTAATATTGTACTTTGTACTCGACTACATTTATTTGTGTAGCTTTAGTTAGTAGTTACTTTGCAGGTTCATATAATGTGTATCTATATATCAATAGATACCTGGCAGTGTAAACTCATGAAGGTGAGTTCCATCTTTACTAGCTGCAAAATTAAAATGATTTAAATTAATATATCACAATTATAATCCCGTGGTATCACATATTTTTCAGAAAGGAGTCATTTCAGTGTTGGTAATTGAAGTATATTTGGGTGCTAACACGTTCTTACTTTTGGTTAAGTAGGACCTGAGTACTTCTTCCACCTCTGGGTGTGGCTGGAGGGATGGGGATTGTTCTCTTGGTCCAACACTGTCAATTCAATCAGATTATTTTTCTAGCCAATTATTGGAAAGATTGCCATGACTTTACTTACAGACGTCCATGATTGCTAGTCCTAAAGATTTAAATAGTTTCTTGACCATAAATGGACTTAATCAATTATTGGATGTATTACCATGCCATAGGTCAGACATCCATAACATGGACTTAACAGACAATTGTAAAAACTCTGATCCCCTGACCTTTCCTTGAGCACCATCCTCATGTCTGAGTTTTAAATTGTCCATACTTGTTTATGTCTACATACAGTACCTTATACACGTGAACATGTTTACCACAAGCAGCCACAAGGGGGCGTAGTGCAACCTGAGTAAACCCTCACATGTCTGCAGACTCTGAACGTGGTTAAATGAAGGGTTTAGGAATGTGTCTGGAATGAGCTCCACCGGTTTAGAATAATTTGAGCGAAGCTATTTGCAATTCTATTTCTTGCCTTCTTCCACCCCGAGTAAACCTCCAGACCATCTGTCGAAGTGTGTGAGGAGGGAAATGAGCGGCACTGAATAGTAGCACTCTCTCCTCCCTCAGCCTGAACACTGTGGATGCAC
Source organism: Pseudochaenichthys georgianus (assembly GCF_902827115.2). Classification (NCBI taxonomy): domain Eukaryota; kingdom Metazoa; phylum Chordata; class Actinopteri; order Perciformes; family Channichthyidae; genus Pseudochaenichthys; species Pseudochaenichthys georgianus. The sequence goes on from NW_027263093.1 coordinate 13,151, forward strand.
ATAAGACAAAATGCCTGACACGTGTCTACAGATGCTCGATTAAAGCAGGTGGTGACATCCTGCATGATCCAAAATAACTTAAAACTAGGGATGTAACGATACCAAAAACTCACGGTACGTTTAAAAAATAAAAATAAATCTGATTTGTACAGCCTTTTAGTCGGATAGTAGTATTTTAAAGTGTCAACAATATAATAATCAGACCCTGCAATAGAATAAATCAAGTTTCACTTTAGTTTTTCAAGTAACTCAACTCTATCTCTCTCACTCGCGTCATCAAGGTTATCTTTTAGGAATACGAGCATGTCCACATGTCCAGGTAGAAGCTGGGATGTTTGGGTGTTTGCAAAATCCCCTGCTGTGGAAAGAACTCTCTTGCTTGGTACTGATGTTGCTGGGACAGAGATATGCTTTGGCCATGAGTGACAGCAGTGGGTCAAACTGTGCATTGTCTCTCCACCACTTCAAAAACAATACAGTTGTTGCCAAGAAGGTGAGGCTTATTGACAGAGATATAAATATACTGTTGGTACTTGTCCATGTCTCTAGGTACATGTAGCCCTGTAAATACGAGGTCCTTTTGTGTTATCTGTTGTTTTATGTTCATGTTGTAACCTACTTGCTGCCATGTTGGACAGGTCTCCATTGAAAAAGAGATTGATGATCTCAATGGGACCATCTGGTTGAATAAAGGTTTTAAAATATATATATATAAATAAAATAAATACCGTACTTTTCGGACTATAAAGCGCACCTGCATATAAGCCGCAGCAGCTAAATTGTCCGTCTGTCTTGCTCTCGTTCTGTCTCTCGGTTCCACTTTTACTTTGGCGCGCTACCTGTCTCGCTCTTTTCCGGCCTCCAGCTTTTCCTGCTGGAGCCCGCCGCTTAAAGGTGGCGGGCGCGGACCGGTCCTAGAGCCCATAGAGTTAAAGGTGGTTAATTTTACCTGTAAAATCCATAGATTTAGGAGGTTCCCTAGTGGCCGTTAGCGGTACAAAAAAAATGGGGAAAAAAGTCCCGGCTTATAGTCCGAAAAGTACGGTAAATAAAACATTATTTTTTGAAATCGCGGTAAATTTTGTCAGTCTAACGACGGTATTGAGACATCTATTTACCGCGATATTCGATATATCGTTACATCCCTACTTAAAACACATCATTATGAACACCAGTGGTTCGTGTCTGCTCTGAAAAAGCAGTTTTTTCCAGCATTTCCATGGCTGCTGGGACTCACGGGAAGTTACGATTTAATTTCCCAGGAAGAGATATAGAACTTTAAGCTGTGTTGTTAAATAAGAGACTCATTCATTAAAGTTAACATTCAACGCAAACTTAGATCAGAAATGTTATTCAATCTGTTTCTAGAAGTGGAAATATATAGAACGGTTGACTATCAAAACCATTAGGTGGTATTATGTTATAGTAATCATTCAGCTGTGGTTTTAGCGCAGTGCTGTAATGAATCCTTTGCGATGCCTCCCACAAACCCCCCGGCTAAAAGCACCCTCGTTGTTCCTGCAGTCAAACAGTGTCTCAATCTCAGATGTATGGAGGGAAGTGAATTCAGAATTGGAGACAGAGCCCCCATTCATTCATTTTGAAGTCGCTCACTGGCCATGAAGCCAAAATGACTCGACTTACCATGATCATCGGGTTATCTTCACGTCTATGGCGCCCCAGAATACGTCTACAGAAACATCGTTTTGGCGGACCCAGAAGTTCTGGTTACATTGTTGGCTATTATGGAAATAAAGGATTTGAATTGAAGAAGACAAGAAATGAAGGGTTTAGTGTCTCTCTACTTTAAAGAGTCCTCTCCTGCTGATGTTCAGGTGTATATCAGTATGTAGTGTCTCTACTTTAAAGAGTCCTCTCCTGCTGATGTTCAGGTGTATATCAGTATGTAGTGTCTCTACTTTTAAAGAGTCCTCTCCTGTTGATGTTCAGGTGTATATCAGTATGTAGTGTCTGTACTTTAAAGAGTCCTCTCCTGCTGATGCTCAGGTGTATATCAGTATGTAGTGTCTCTACTTTAAAGAGTCCTCTCCTGCTGATGTTCAGGTGTATATCAGTATGTAGTGTCTCTACTTTAAAGAGTCCTCTCCTGCTGATGTTCAGGTGTGTGTCAGTATGTAGTGTCTCTACTTTAAAGAGTCCTCTCCTGCTGATGTCCAGGTGTATATCAGTGTGTAGTGTCTCTACTTTAAAGAGTCCTCTCCTGCTGATGTTCAGGTGTATATCAGTATGTAGTGTCTCTACTTTAAAGAGTCCTCTCCTGCTGATGTTCAGGTGTATATCAGTATGTAGTGTCTCTACTTTAAAGAGTCCTCTCCTCCTGATGTTCAGGTGTATATCAGTATGTAGTGTCTCTACTTTAAAGAGTCCTCTCCAGCTGATGTTCAGGTGTATATCAGTATGTAGTGTCTCTACTTTAAAGAGTCCTCTCCTGCTGATGTTCAGGTGTATATCAGTATGTAGTGTCTCTACTTTAAAGAGTCCTCTCCTGCTGATGTTCAGGTGTATATCAGTATGTAGCGTCTCTACTTTAAAGAGTCCTCTCCTGCTGATGTTCAGGTGTATATCAGTATGTAGTGTCTCTACTTTAAAGAGTCCTCTCCTGCTGATGTTCAGGTGTATATCAGTATGTAGTGTCTCGACTTTAAAGAGTCCTCTCCTGCTGATGTTCAGGTGTATATCAGTATGTAGTGTCTGTACTTTAAAGAGTCCTCTCCTGCTGATGCTCAGGTGTATATCAGTATGTAGTGTCTCTACTTTAAAGAGTCATCTCCTGCTGATGTTCAGGTGTATATCAGTATGTAGTGTCTCTACTTTAAAGAGTCCTCTCCTGCTGATGTTCAGGTGTGTGTCAGTATGTAGTGTCTCTACTTTAAAGAGTCCTCTCCTGCTGATGTCCAGGTGTATATCAGTGTGTAGTGTCTCTACTTTAAAGAGTCCTCTCCTGCTGATGTTCAGGTGTATATCAGTATGTAGTGTCTCTACTTTAAAGAGTCCTCTCCAGCTGATGTTCAGGTGTATATCAGTATGTAGTGTCTCTACTTTAAAGAGTCCTCTCCTGCTGATGTTCAGGTGTATATCAGTATGTAGTGTCTCTACTTTAAAGAGTCCTCTCCTGCTGATGTTCAGCTGTATATCAGTATGTAGTGTCTCTACTTTAAAGAGTCCTCTCCTGCTGATGTTCAGGTGTATATCAGTATGTAGTGTCTCTACTTTAAAGAGTCCTCTCCTGCTGATGTTCAGGTGTATATCAGTATGTAGTGTCTCTACTTTAAAGAGTCCTCTCCTGCTGATGTTCAGGTGTATATCAGTATGTAGTGTCTCTACTTTAAAGAGTTCTCTCCTGCTGATGTTCAGGTGTATATCAGTATGTAGTGTCTCTCCTTTAAAGAGTCCTCTCCTGCTGATGTTCAGGTGTATATCAGTATGTAGTGTCTCTACTTTAAAGATTCCTCTCCTGCTGATGTTCAGGTGTATATCAGCATGTAGTGTCTCTACTTTAAAGAGTCCTCTCCTGCTGATGTTCAGGTGTATATCAGTATGTAGTGTCTCTACTTTAAAGAGTTCTCTCCTGCTGATGTTCAGGTGTATATCAGTATGTAGTGTCTCTCGTTTAAAGAGTCCTCTCCTGCTGATGTTCAGGTGTATATCAGTATGTAGTGTCTCTACTTTAAAGATTCCTCTCCTGCTGATGTTCAGGTGTATATCAGTATGTAGTGTCTCTACTTTAAAGAGTCCTCTCCTGCTGATGTTCAGGTGTATATCAGTATGTAGTGTCTCCATGCTTTAATGTTCAAAAAGCTCTTTATTTTTCTCATACTGCCTGTTCTGCAGCACCTCTTTTCACCCTCTGTCTGAAATCAGAGCCCAGTCTGCTCTGATTGGTTAGCTGGCCGGCTTTGTTAAGATTGGTCAACTGCTTAGAGATGTCCCGCCCCTTAGCCTAACACTTACATTGTGTTGGAGCGCTAGCCAATAGAATGTTACATAGAGATGTCACGATGGTCAGGAAGTGACAAAGGAGTCCAACTTTCTTTCTGGAATGTTCCAAAGACTACTGAAATGCAATCTTGGTGAATGCCTTAGTGTAAAATACCTAAAAGCTTTCTTAATGACAATCCGTCTTAGCGATAGTTTTATTTGGACGCACAAACTGTTAAACTGTGAAGATACAGATAACTCTGCCTGTTGTTCATCTTGTTTATCCCTCTCAGTTTTGCAATTAATGCAGTCTCGGAGTCTTCCCGCTGAGCTCTAAGTGTGTATACACAAGATGGATGGCATGCCATAGAGCTTATTAGTGTTGTGCCGTGCAGCTCCCAGGTGTGACTGAGCAGACGCTTCTTTCTCCTCTCGCAGTCAACAGTCCCTCGATAACTGAAGCTCACTAAGTAGCGGCTCCAAAGCTCATTAGCATAAATACGTTACTTAATGAGACTGATTTAGGCAGTCAGCCACAGTCCGTCTGTTCCTACTTCATAAAACTGGTCCTCTTCCATTTCCCTTTATTTCTTCCGCTTCTATCGTACGCCGCTAACTGGCTCAGACACGGTTGCCAAGGCGCTGGCACCGACACGACAAGAGATAAGCTTTCAATTAAAAGGCATTAATGAGAGACACTTAACGAGATGCAGGACGATTCTCGAATTGTTTTTTCCGCGGAGAGAAAAACGGAGAACCTGTGTCGGGGTGAGGGTGTTCTATTTTATGTGTCAAAGAAACCCCAGGTCTGAGCAAACTGTCCCCGATTGATATCTTACATTGAAACCGAGAGGAGGTCTGCTTGTGACATTTAGCTGATTAAAATGCACTGTTGTAATATAATACAGATGAATGAAAGAAAAGGCAGATGGAACAGAAAGTGTGAAGGCCTGGTGTGAGCATGTTTGATGATATATATATATATATATATATATATATATAACACGTGAAATGGGGCAGCTGTTCTCCGTATTTCCTACTTTGATCTGACTTCCTGTACCTGCATTTATGATAATATGTTATGCATCTTGTTCTGCAGTTTTCTCCCCGGCAGCATGACTGAGTCTTTAATCTCTGCTTGTCTTCTCGCCATATGTTCCTCTCCTTCTGTTGTGTGTTAGCGATAAGGTGTCTGGCTGCTTTACATGTCGCTCCCTCCAGTATCAGTCTGTCTTTTCCACCTCTGTCCTTGTGTCTCCCTTTATTGTGTTTTCACATCACATCCTGGTGTTGGAGCGGTTTAAAGGTCCCCTATCATACTGTTTTTCTCTCAGATATATACAGAGCCTGTCTCTGATTGGCTGAAACACCAAACAGATCATTGCAGCATTACCCAGAATCCCCTCTGTTTCAGCCCTGTCTCCAAAGTGCTGATTCTCTGTCTGTTACTTTACATGAAAAGAAGGAGCCCCTCTGTTGCCCCTTTCACACCAACGCGGTTCCCGTTCTAGCTCCGTGCTAGAGCTTTTCTGGTTCGGAACCGGTTCTTCATTTCAGCCCCCGTTTTGTTCACACCGCCCAGAGCCCGACTGGTGCTGCCGCTGCTGCGTCATGACCTCACCGCTCACTGATTTTCTCCCCAACAACGTTGCTACAACAATGGGGGACTGCGTCGGGTCGATGATCGTGTTGCTTTTAATCACACGAAGCCAGATTAAATTGAATAACGACTTCTCCAACCTTATACTTTGCTCCAGAGTGCCGTGGTTCATTGTTTATTAATGTGTTTCAGCAGCATTTACCGACCGCTGCAGTGCTGCTCTTCCACAGAGTTTATTCTCCCGTTAGCTCCCGGTTAGCTCACACTGCAGCGGCCGCTCTAAAGTATTCACTGTCCGACTCACACAAGCAGCTGATGCATATCCCCAGTTCCCCTTAGCCTAAGTGAATGTGTGTCAGTCTGAATTGACGCTGTCTGGCATCACAACGCTGTTATGAAAGTTTCTCTGGTATAAAATGGGGGATGTTAGCATAGCAACCGAAGCTAATCTGACTATAACTTGACTACTTGTTGCTATCCTATTGTGGCATAAACCGTTTTCTACAGGCACATTTTACCGGTGTATTTTTCATTATGATTCTACTTGTGATAGTCGGACATGGCAACCTGTGCAGCCCATCCGATAGCTGCTATAATACAAAACAAAACGTCTGCCTGCTCTCCACAAAGATCAATGACAGTGAACGGATGGTCAAAGTAAGGTACAAATAAACAGATTCGCACTAAGCCTGGTTAGTGTTGCCCGACTTTATAAAGTGTGTGGTTGCGTTCTAGTCACTTTGCTCAGCGCTACTGCTTGTTACAACTTGTATTTGCCATACTCGCCTCTAACTGTTAGCTTAATCTCGCCCCCCTCCGACGTAAGCGTGACGTATGCGGTTCTTGCTTCTAGACCTACCATTTTTTGGTGCTTGAAAGAGGCGGCTCCGCTGCGGTGTGAACAGGAAAAACTGGTGCTTTTCAGGCTCTAGCTCCGAACCGGACGTGGAACCGCGTTGGTGTGAAAGCCCCATGAGAGATATTTGGTTAGAAAGAACTCAATGGTGCTCTAGGAGGAGATTCAGGTGATAAGGTGGGGGGGGGGGGTTACCTTGTTACTGATTGGCTAATGGTTACACAAGACAATCGTTATGACATCATAAAGTAGCCAAAATCTGATCAGCTCATTTTCAGACAGGTTTTTATAGAAATGGATCAAAAAGAGAGAGAATCTTTGTTCCTGAGACTTTCAGAGTCTCTTTCCACAGAGGGGACACATGTTGATGTAGAAGAGACATGGAGAAGAGGGGACACATGTTGATGTAGAAGAGACATGGAGAAGAGGGGACACATGTTGATGTAGAAGAGACATGAAGAAGAGGGGACACATGTTGATGTAGAAGAGACATGAAGAAGAGGGGACACATGTTGATGTAGAAGAGACATGAAGAAGAGGGGACACATGTTGATGTAGAAGAGACATGAAGAAGAGGGGACACATGTTGATGTAGAAGAGACATGTAGAAGAGGGGACACATGTTGATGTAGAAGAGACATGAAGAAGAGGGGACACATGTTGATGTAGAAGAGACATGAAGAAGAGGGGGCACATGTTGATGTAGAAGAGACATGAAGAAGAGGGGACACATGTTGATGTAGAAGAGACATGAAGAAGAGGGGACACATGTTGATGTAGAAGAGACATGAAGAAGAGGGGACACGTGTTGATGTAGAAGAGACATGAAGAAGAGGGGACACATGTTGATGTCGAAGAGACATGAAGAAGAGGGGACACGTGTTGATGTAGAAGAGACATGAAGAAGTGTATATTGCATTATAGGTGACCTTTAAATGAACTAAATGAAATTAAACGTGGCGACAGGAGACGAGTTGTGATAAGAAAGCAGACAGTTCCAGTGTCTCCCCCCTCGAGGCATAGCGCCCCCCCCCCCCCCCCCCCCCCCAGAGAAGCACCACTGACCCCCCCTGCACTCCAGACCTCCTCATCCTCATTCCTCTTGTCAGATCCAGTGACCTGAATAATCCAGATTGCTCCCAGACATCCTCCGGTTTACCTCGGCCCCCTGCTGAGGATGTAACAACACCCTCCACCCCTTTACACCCCCAAACCTCCCACAAGCCATCAAGGACAAATAGCCAGACAAGTCAAAATAACCAAGTACCAAATAATTCTAATTAAAGCCATGTTAATGAAACTATACGTCACATTCAAACCCCAGATTTCCAATGTGTTGGGTCTGGATTTTCTTTAGCCTTGCATTGAAAGGTGTTGTGTGTATATATATATATATAAAGTACCTTGCCTTTCATGCAATAAAGAGATTTCAGACAGCTGAGCTAAAGCTAACTGCTAGTTCCTAACTAAAGCATTGCCGTGTTTCGGATAAACAGCCTCCACTGTGAGGACGTGATGAGGCTGCTTTTTAATTACTCGTTGATGCCACTTTGAATTGAGTTCAATTAAGAAACTATTAAACAGATAACTAGAAGTGCTATTACAAGAACAGCTAGTCCGTTAGCATGCTAATTCCTTATCTCTGTTGCATAAGACATCTTCAACACAGCATCGTCTTCAGGTTGTGTTTATGATGTTATCTCCTTTTTTAATTTTAATACATTTGAGCAAATATTACACATTGGGCCTTGAAAGAATGTTAATTTAATTCTACAAAAATACTAATCTCCCAGATGAATCACTTAAAACTCTAGACTTCTAGACTTTTTTTAGGGTGACAGAAATTCAAAACTTCATTAATACACTCTAAAGGGTCTCTAAAATAATAGCATGACACACGTTATAGCCCACAAATAAGTACAAATAAAGATATTGGATATAGAGAGATATGTAAAAAACCTTTTGGATCTATTTCTTGTGTTTTTTCACCATAAACGGAGCACGGCTAGTTGTTTCCCAGTGCCTTTAACTTCCTTAATCCGTATTTAACTCAGACATCTCAATCTGTGTTGAACTTTCCCTTTTTAAAGAGCCACATTGGATCAGTGGCATATTCAGATTCAGGAGTGTGAAGCAGGCGGACAGACGGGGCGCAGTGAGCGTCAATTTAATGTGAAGTTAAATCTGTTTGCAGGCCCTGTGGCAGTGCTGGTTACGCACCAATAAAATGTCACCAGGCGGACAGAGAGCCACAATGGATTGAAATAAGTGGCCGTCACCCTGAGGTGGTGGCTGAGTCTAATTTAATATACTCGCACTACAGCAGCCGGCCTGGTTTAGGGGGACAAAGTCTGTGTGGTTTATAATGCACGGCCACTTCAGTGACTGGAAGAAACCGTGAACACAAGATCTGTTTCTAGGGGTGGGGGAAATAATCGATACAGCATAGTATCGCGACTTTGCGTGGCGATATTGTATCGATACACGGACGCCAAGTATTGATATTTTATTATATAAACTATTCATATTGAAAATTAGCTTATTGGCAAAGATACCATCAAATTCATCAAAGTCAAAGTCAACTTTATTGTCGATCTCAAAATATGTTTGTCCACACAGAAAGACCGAAATACTGTTTCCCACAGTCCGGAGGTATACAAAAAAAAACACACATTAAAATACAAGAACACTCAATAATTACAAAAACACCCTCAAAATAACCGTTTCCTTCAAGTAAGCAGGATATATATAAAAATGTTTCGGTTCAAGTCTAGTTAAAACCGGAACCGGTACTTGGACTCGCAAAAAAACTAGCACTTATGTATATTCTCCTTTTTGTTCTAAACCATCTAAAACCTTGCATAGATCGAGAAATGTGCGCTGAGAGAAGACGAAAAACATCGTGTCGGCTTCTGATATGGCGGCCAATACTGAACTCACAAAGTCTCGCAAAATATCGCAACTGCTCGCGAGATCTGTGTGACGTCAAGGGAAGCTAGCGATGTGATTGGCTTAGACATAGTGGACTGCGTGGGCTGCTGGTCGCCATATTGGATATTAGGTAGTGTAGCTAACTCCTTTGTTTGGTCTTCGGCGTCACGGCCCGGGTCGTGTGAACACAATGCCGCGGGGCTAGGATTTAGGCTCAGTCAGCTCAGGGACTGTTTGGTTACTTCAGTTTGGTAAATGAAATAAACGTTTGAACTTTGTCGTAGTTCACTGGAGTTGCTGTCATAAGTCATTTGTAGACTAAGTGGCAAAACGTTTTTTTTTTTACATTTGTACGTTGTAGAGAAATGTAGACACAAGTTGGAAGGGAGCACAATAAACCTGACGAGTTTGAATTTGAGTTGATTATAAGTTGATAATTAGCTCACAATAAGTTCACTTTAGTTACTCACACAGCTTGACACAAGACTTATAAGTCCGGACCTGAACCTGAACCTCTGGACTTGAGTCCGGACCTGAACCTGAACGTGAGTCCAGGTACGCAGCACTATGTGCATATGAGAGTGCAAAAATGTCCATAGCAGCGTAAAAGTGACTGGTGCTGGATGTTGTCACATGTTAAAGACACTGGAACCCAATATATCATGCAATCATATATATCAATATATATGTGCAATATATCGCAATGCTATCGTATCGTGGCTTAAGTATCGCGATAGTATCGTATCGTGGGGAGCCTGGTGATTCCCACCCTTTACCCACTACACGGGAACCATTTGTATTATACATTATTTGTGTGGTTTTTGAATGAAAGAAACGTCTCTTTATCACAAGACATTCTCTGCTTTCTTCCGCTCCGCTGTGTGGCCGCCTGTCAGAGCGTTTGTAGTTGATATGTGTCCTTCCTGCCGTGCTCACACTGTGGCTCACGGGATGAAACACACAGGCGGAAGTCATTCGATGTGTTGCTTGTTAAAGTGAAGGTGTGATAGCCGCTGGATGTGAATATAAAACGGCCCCATTTTCTTCTTTCTTGTCACCACAGATGGCTTACCACGTTTTTATGATTATGTATATGCTTGACCAGGAGAATACATGTGATCCATTTCACTTTAAGAAAAAACTTCAGCACAGCAATGGTTCCTATAGGTTCTGACTGGTTGAAGCCAGTTTTTAAAACAATTTGAGAGGTCAAGATTCATCGATGATAGGAAGGTGTTGCATTTTTCAAGTCATCTAACATGGTATTCATTATTCAAACCCTTAAAGGTGGGGTAGGTAAGTTTCAGAAACCGGCTCGAGATACACTTTTTGTTATATTCCATGGAATGCTCTTAACATCCCGATAGCAATGAATATCTGAAGTGCTTTGACAAAAAATCCATAAAAAAATGTCATCTGTGGAAGCCGTGATACTGTAAAAAGTACAACCAATCGGATGGCCTACCTGCCTGTCAGCCTTCCATCGGGGCACAAACTTATCTCGTGCCCTCATTGGTCATGTGCGCGTTCGTGTGTGTTGGAGGAGGGGCTCTGTAAGGAAGTGGCAGATTTTCTCCGGTTGTGTATTTTCAAATTCTAGCGATCTCGAGCCGGTTTCTCAAACTTACCTACCCCACCTTTAAACTAAATTATTGGTTGCATTTCAGAGCCCACGCACAGAGTTGTCGTAGTTCTGTTATAGCTGGTGCAAAACCTCTTGGGTTTCTTGCATTTTCTTCGATTTATCGATAACATTAAGCAAGTTGAAAAACCGTTTGAACATCTTCATCAAACTGACACTTTTAGCCAGGTTTCAACCCAAATATCACGAAATTGTTCATCAAGTCTTCAAAGAAAAAGCAAGTAAATGTGTGCTACCATTCCCTTCCGTCGCCTAATGTTATGTGAATACTGGGAATGTGTTAAACTTCTGCATTTTTGTTCGTGTCTAAATGGTTTCTCTCAACTGTCAAAACTCTTGCAAGTCCTCGGGGAGCCAATTTTGCAAGAGTTTCCCTCAAAGAGTTTTCAAACACAGAGTTAAAATCGAGACACGATCCTGCTTCTACATCTCAAAATGTCCACTGTGAAAAGACCCAATTAAAATGTGCATACTCAATTTCATGCAGTGTCCTCAATGGAATATTAATGTGTGACTAAAGCAACACACCGACATCCTCTGTGTGTGTGTGTGTGTTACGGAGAGAAAATGACAGATATAATCAGCCTCAGAGGGTTGGTTGTCGGCCTTTCTCTATCCCCCCTGGAGAAGGGGTACTAACCACCGTAACTCACCTCTCTCCTCATTGACTTCACATTAAACGCTCTGCTGCGCTCTCACCCTGACATCTCATCGCCTCTCCTCTCCTGCAGGAATCGGGGGGAACCTGGTAGCGATCCAGGCCAGCAGGTTCTCCACTCACCTGCACTTCCACTGTGCTCCGGGAGAGGTTCCTGAAGAGGCCAAGGGCTGCTACTACCCCTGCCGCACCTTCTGGGGAAAAGGTCAGTACCGTGCACACCATATACTGAGCTTTCATTAAAGCACACGTTGGTTAGGCGTAACAGTATACCTCCACTATGATAGATGTGAGGTCTTTACAGTACCGTACTTTTCGGACTATAAAGCGCACCTGCATATGAGCCGCAGCAGCTAAATTGTCCGTCTGTCTTGCTCTCGTTCTGTCTCTCGGTTCCACTTTTACTTTGGCGCGCTACCTGTCTCACTCTTTTCCGGCCTCCAGCTTTTCCTGCTGGAGCCCGCCGCTTAAAGGTGGCGGGCGCGGACCGGTCATAGAGCCCGTAGAGTTAAAGGTGGTTAATTTTACCTGTAAAATCCATAGATTTAGGAGGTTCCCTAGTGGCCGTTAGCTGTACAAAAAAAAATGGGGGAAAAAGTCGCGGCTTATAGTCCGAAAAGTACGGTATATACATTTGTAATACTGATCGCTAATGATTAACCTTCACACATAGGGTCATAAGTGCATTCGAATTCTGTAAGTGTTACAAGAACATTTTGGAAACCTCTCCATAACTCTAGTGCTGTTTCTGCCATCATGTTTGCTTCCTGGATGGTTACCTGATAGTTACCCACATTTATTTAATATTTATTTATCACATGTTTTCCCATTCATCGTCCTTATTCTTTTACAGATGTATTTTTTTTTTTTATGGCACTCCTATGAGGTCTGGATTTCAATTTCTGAATTGAAAACGCCGTCAGGAATTTAATAAGTCTTTACATTTTTAAAGAATTAAGATCTTGAAATCTTAAATTGTGAAGTCAGTTCACAGTCTGAAAGATCCTTCTTCTTACTTTCTGTTATTTTCATACTTGAAAACAAACAGAAACGAGTCCGACTATAATAAATTGAATGCAGTAATCAGTAAAGAACGTTGTTAAAAACGAGTGTTGTAATTGAGGTAAAACGATAATTATGAGGTAATTGATTAACCTTTTTATTTTCCCAGGAGCCAATCACCGCTCTGCTCAGGTGCTGCTCCTATTGGTGGTCCCGGGTCACCTGATCTTCCTCTACACCATCCACCTGATGAAGAGCGGACACACCACGCTGACGCCCATCTTCATGTCCGTCTACCTGGCTGCTGCTCTGCTGCAGGTGAGCACGTCACCAGTATACCTGAGCTTTAGTATGTGAGCGGCAGCTGGTTAGATATTCTAAAATAGTCTGCTTTACATTTCCTGGTCATTATTCCACATTGAAGTATTGAGGCTCTCTGTCACAGTCTATCTTCTGTCCATGTAACATTGTTGGTATTTGACATTTATGCTGCTTTTAAAGAGGGTTTTCAACTTCATGATGATTGTCACTCCAAAGAAAAATACAAAAAAGCAGACCCCTCCACTTTTGTTAAAGCTGCACACATCAATATTTTAATGTAGTAAGTCAGTGATTCTCAAACTTTGATCAATAATGTTCCCCCTTTGAAAAAAATATTCAGCCAAGTACCCCCTGATCAGCGCAAAAACAATTCGTTAGGGACAACAAGCCTATATAAAGAGGTTCTGCACAGTGCTGCACCATCGGTGTCTGATTTTATTAAAACAACAACAGTAACTGAGAAACACTTAAATGCTACATTTCAAATGTTTACAATCCATCACTAAATTCATGGCAAACCAATTTTAACATCATGCAATAACACTAAGACGACATTAGTTGTATTGAACTGATCTTTTTAATAAGTTGTACAATGTAGTGAAACATGGGCTCGTGCTTCACTGAGGGTCTTTGTTATTCTGACAGGAAGGCCACTGCAGTTATTTCACTTTGAAATATGTGTAACTCTGTTCATATAAAACCCACATTGCTCAAACTTCCTTACTTTTTTTTCCCATTAACATAAAATAAATCTCACGTACCCCCTGCAGTACTCCAACGTACCCCTAGGGGTCCGCGTACCCCCATTTGAGAACCACTGTAATAATGAACCCACAGAGAATTATTCCACGACTCAACAAGAGATATTTGAGTGTATTTTAACTTATTGTTTTATTTTTCTGGTTTTCAAACGTTGTGTTATTCCAGTATTATTATTATTTTGTTTCAGTTGCTTGTAAGCGCTTTGAGCACCAGGAAAAGCGCTTTATAAATGTAATGTATTATTACGGCTCTCGTGATGGAGGGGCAACAAAAACATTTCAAATGATCGTCGTTCTGAAATGTTGTGATTTCCGCTCTGTTGAACCCAAATGGCCAAAAACATGTGAATGCCGCTTTAAGTAGTTCATGTCTTAATTATTGTCAGTAGATATCCACGTTATTTGAGTTACTGTCTGAAGACTTTCAGCTAGTACATCTTTTGAATGTTTGTTATTATGTGTACTAGACTTTCCTCATCAACTCATATATCTAATATTAATAATGCTGCTTTTTCAGCCAAGACACACACATCAGGATTTCCTGCATTTATTATTACATGTTACATTTTAATTGGCTGGTGAGGCTATGCTCATGAGTTGTTTCTGAATAAATCGGAGCTAGTGTGACACAGACTGTCCCTGATATCACAGCAGAGGGGGATAAGATGTGACGAAAGTGTTTGGAATATATTACTTACAATGACTTCCAAGTCAGTCTGAGCATAGTCCAGGTCTGTCAGGACTACTGCGGAGATCCTGCTCTCGTCCACTGATGGCCTTCCTGAGCGCGTAATCCAGGACCGTGATGAAGAGGAAGGGGGCCAGGGTGTCCCCTTGCATAACCCCAGCCAGGATGTCAAACTCCTCGCTGTTGCCATCTGGGGTCTCCACCCTGGCCCTTGTTCCTGCGTACATGGTCTCTATTGCCCTTTAATATTATAATGAAGAAACAACATGCGGATAATGAATGACTCTGATCTGTGATGGATTCCAAGAATGTAGTACTTTTGTGTGAATATATTGGATGCACGCTTTGCTCGAAAGCTTTTTAAGGCTCCTCTAAATCCTAAATGCAGACGGGGAACATCAGGCTGTAATCCCGGCCACGAAGGCGTTTGGAAACTCTCCAGATCAATTAACTCCATCGACAGTGGAGCTGCTTTCAAGGCTGATCGAGTGCCAGATAGCACATCACATGGCGGAGACTGGCACCTGGAGAAGCGAGGGTGAAAAGTGTTTTAACATCTTCATACTCACCAGCTGAAGAGAGGAAACGGATCTCATTATCGATCGGATTCTAGAACCTCAAACATCCCTTTGCTTTTTAAATACTCCACTAGCTTCACGAGCTGCGTGTCGGAATAATTCATGAACTGCTCTGTCGACCTGTCTGTGGGGGATTGTGTGAATATGAATGATGGTTTCTGCACGGAGCAGCAAGGTTATTATTGGAAGGATTATTTACTGAAAATATGTTTTAGTGCTGTTCCTGTCCACAGCGGTACACACTCCGAGCCATAACTCCTCCGAACTGGGGGAGGGTCATCTCCTCTCGGTTTCTCTTTTGTTATCCTGCTTGAAAAGTGTTTTTAAGCACCAGGAAAAGCCACACTACAGACACGTATCTAGTTATCTCGGTTTATGTATACAAATGAAGTTAGCCCGAGTGAGTAAATCACCTTTCCACTCACTTTCGTACACTACCTATTAGGGGTGGGGGGAATAATCGATACAGCGTAGTATCGCGATAAGTTAAGACGTGTATACAGTTGCAATGAAAGTGACTAAAACAATGCCATCTCCATTTCAGGTTCAAAGAACACAAATTGGGTTATTTACATAATCTATTCATATTGCAAATACATTTTGTTAACCAGGAAGGGAAGACGGACATGTGATTTGCAATATATCGTATCGCAATACTTAGCATGTCGTAGAATCGCAATACTATCGTATCGTGGCTTAAGTGTCGTGATAGTATCGTATCGTGGGGAGCCTGGTGATTCCCACCCCTGCTATCTATTGATCAGATGCTTGCCCTTTTCAGGAGAAATGGTAGCAATTCTGACCTTTTACTACTTTCACTGCATTACCTTTTTCAACACAGAACTGGAGCCATATATTTCCTTTTATTGTCTCGCAAAAGCTAAGTGTGTGTGTGTGTGTGTGTGTGTGTGTGTGTGTGTGTGTGTGTGTGTGTGTGTGTGTGTGTGTGTGTGTGTGTGTGTGTGTGTGTGTGTGTGTGTGTGTGTGTGTGTGTGTGTGTGTGTGTGTGTGTGTGTGTGTGTGTGTGTGTGTGTGTGTGTGTGTGTGTGTGTGAAAATAAACAAACATTGTGCCGCTCTCATCTTCTCTCGAATGAACACACAAGCTCGACATTTTGAAGTGTGAAAAACGACGGGACGGTCTGCTTCAAATAGTGATTTATAATCTCTGACCTCACGGAGAAGATTTGTTTTTAATGATTTTCCATTTCTGGGATAGATTGTTTGCCGTAAGAGAGAAACCAAAGATGCTCGGATGAATGAAGAAGACGGCACTAGTACTTATGGCTGTCAAAAACCTCCGTCAGCGCCCTCCAAAGACCTCGACGTGGTGTATTACTGCATGGAAAACTGAAAGGCAGATGTTTGCCTGTGGGTCAAAGCATGGACCCTCATTGAGATCCACTATAAACCTTTTAATATAGTTCTATATCTTATCTATGTGCCCAACATGGGGTCAGAAACTATTTGGTGAATATGTCGGTATGGAATTAGATAAAGCCACACTACGTTAACCGTCTGTTTCTTTAATATCAGCGATAAGCGGAGATTGCACACGCTGCGGTTTAATAATACTCCATTTAAAGTAAAAGCCGAGGAGAATTAGGGGAGACATTTAAACACTTGCTCGACTCATTGTCATATCTCCGCGAGCCTCGGTACAGTCGGAGAGGGAAGGAGGAGAAAAGCAGTTCAATTGACCCGAGTTCTGCATATGTTGGCACACGTTGGGTGATGGTTTGGCAGAGGACAAACCAGAGGGAAAACGTGAGTGAAAGAAATGCACAAGGAATCTTGGTTTTACAATGTTTTGTTTGCAGACAGTGTATCCAGACAAAGAGGGAGGCAATGCCAAATGTAGAAAATTAAAAACCAGGAAGAGAGGAGAGGAGTTTTACAGAAACTTTACAAAGGTCATGCTAAGTTCACCACTGATGAATATGCTTTATGGTGATTAACATTTGATAGTACTAAGGCATGAGTTCAGTAGAGGGTGAAATACAAACCATTCATAGCTGCACTCTTTAAAGGGGACCTATCATGCAAAATGCACTTTTTGACGTCTTTTATACATGTGTCCCCGGTGCGTCGGGGAACTCACAAAGCGTCAGAAAATAACCCTCTCTCTTTTCCTCCGTACCCAAATCTCTAAAAACGGGGGAACAACGGAGCTGATCCAGATGTGCGTCCGATATGACGTCATTTTTTTTTTTTTTTACTGTACTTATATAGCGCTTTATCCAGTCTTTTTAAGACCCCTCAAAGCGCTTTACAGACTATGTCATTCACCCATTCATACAGAGCAGTGTATCTTACTTGCTCTAGGACCTAACATTTACACACCGTTGGCCATGCCATCGGGAGCAACTCAGGGTTAAGTATCTTGCCCAAGGACACATCAACATGTTGACTGCATGGGCTGGGATCAAACCCACAATCTTCTGCTTGAAAGACGACCACACTCCCTCGCAGCCACAGTTGCCCTCATATCTGAAATGTGGACCCACGGCCCAATCAGAAACGTCGCTATCAGAAACAATGCCCGACTGTTTTGGACGTAATATGGTCGGTGTTTACATTAGCATCGCTAACACTCAGAGCTAACCTGTACTGGAGAGCATGTGTGTGAAGAAGCAGGAAGTAGAAAGGAACTCACCTTGTGGTTTAACCGGCGAGAGAGAAAGCCTTTGAGCTCCAGACTGTTTCAGAGAGAATCCTTGATGTGGTTTGGAACATGATAAGGCATTTAATCACATTTAGCTGGGTGTCTCGTAGAATTCTGAGCAGGCATTAGCTCCCCCTCCTCTTTTATTTTGTTTACAAGCTGAAACAGAGGGATGTCTAAAATATATATTTTTATAATCTGAGACCCAATATATGCCTAAACATAACATGATGGGAGACTTTTAACAAAACCATCTCTTCCTCTGAAAGCCAACGCTGGTATTCCAGTGAAGGATGGGTGCTGTCAGGTGCCGTCAGCGTTATCTCGACACATCAGGAAACATCTAAGCTGTGAGAAAGCTCTCGTCTGAAATCTAACATCTTACCGCTCTGGGAGTAACGCACAATATAACACGCCTCTCTGAGATTAGACACTTACAGTATCCATTATAAACATCTGAACGTGTGATGTGACAGGACTCCACTAGCAGCAGTGAAACTAGAGCAGGATCCTGATCAAATAAGCCTTCGAAGGATATTCATCCAGATTTTAATGTTAATCTCTAAAGACTTGGATAGGAATATGTTGATAGGAAAGACCATAGAGCTGTACTAATAGCCGATCATTCATAAAAGTGATATTTACATTTTAAAGCCACGTTGCTTTTTTACAATATTATATGATATGTAGATTTAGAACAACTTTTATTAAAAAAAAAGATAGGTTTAATCTCTTTTTAAAATGAGCACAAATGTTTTAATGTAAGGTAAGGCAAGTTCATTTATATAGCACCTTTCAACACAAGGTAATTCAAAGTGTTTTTCCAAATCAAAGACATCAAGAAAATGGCATTTCAAAACAGTCGTTAAAAGCAAAGATAATTACTGAATAAAAGTTACAGTGCAGTTTAAGATATGAATAGTTCAATTAAAAGCAGCGACAAGAAATGTAACCAATATTCTAGTCTTGAAAAATGGTCATGCAGAAGCAGGCTTTAATAAGTGCTGTGTGTGTGTGTGTGTGTGTGTGTGTGTGTGTGTGTGTGTGTGTGTGTGTGTGTGTGTGTGTGTGTGTGTGTGTGTGTGTGTGTGTGTGTGTGTGTGTGTGTGTGTGTGTGTGTGTGTGGTGTGTGTGTGTGTGTGTGTGTGTGTGTGTGTGTGTGTGTGTGTGTGTGTGTGTGTGTGTGTGTGTGTGTGTGTGTGTGTGTGTGTGTGTGTGTGTGTGTGTGTGTGTGTGTGTGTGTGTGTGTGTGTGTGTGTGTGTGTGTGTGTGTGTGTGTGTGTGTGTCCTTCCTGAGCATCATTGCATTCAAGTCACGCATTAGATTAGGTTTTTAACAATATTTGATCAACAATATGAACCGGTCTGCAAAACAAGCATTTCTTTTTTAAGACTGCACAGAAATCCAATTATATTTCCCCGGATGAAAAGTACCGGCAGTGTTCTGAAGTATCCAACAGAGTGACATTATGTGAGTGTGTAGTTTCAGGCAGGATTTACAGCTTTCTTTAAGCTCATGGCTGAAGGTTGTGTATAAGTGCATCCACAGAGAGAGCTGCTTGACATGGGGATTACATTTGAGTCAATGTATCATTTTAACAGCACTTAAAGGGGCCCTATAGAGAGCCGCAGTGACGCGTCCTAAAACCCGGGAGTAAACTCCTTCCGGTTCCTTCGTCTCCATAGGGTTTAGGAAACTAGCTGGAAATCAGGTCTGTGGTTCAGACACATTGAAGAGACGGATCACGTTTTGTTCAGCCGGATAGTCTCCACATGTCTATCCGACTTTTATAATTTTATAATCATAAATCTAGTCGCCAGAAGCAAAATGCTAACGTTATGCTATAATAAAT
Source organism: Pseudochaenichthys georgianus (assembly GCF_902827115.2). Lineage (NCBI taxonomy): Eukaryota > Metazoa > Chordata > Actinopteri > Perciformes > Channichthyidae > Pseudochaenichthys > Pseudochaenichthys georgianus. The sequence continues at coordinate 32,644 of NW_027263093.1, forward strand.
AATAATAATAATTCATTTATTTTATATAGGCGCCTTTCAAGGCTCTCAAGGTCGCCGTACAAACACATAAAAACAAGATACACAATACCTAACACCAGCATAAGAAACATAAACAAGACAATGCAGTATATAACAAACCAGGGGTTCTCAAAGTGCGGCCCGCGGGCCAATGGCGGCCCTCGGAAATGTTTCTGGCGGCCCGCGATAGTTAATGCGACACGCTGAAATGCATGCGTTATATTTTAATCCTCCATGGTTGTGTCTAGTAAGAATTAGAATGGAATTTAAGAATGGTAAAACTGCGCCCCCTGGGTTCCATCCATCCATCCATCTTCTCCCGCTTATCCGTGGTCGGGTCGCGGGGGTAGCAGTTCCAGCAGAGAGCCCCAAACTTTCTTTTCCCTGGCGACATCAACCAGCTCTGACTGGGGGATCCCAAGGCGCTCCCAGGCCAGCGAAGAGATATAATCCCTCCACCTGGTCCTAGGTCTACCCCTTGGTCTCTTCCCAGCTGGACGTGCCTGGAACACCTCCCTAGGGAGGCGCCCAGGTGGCATCCTAACTAGGTGCCCGAACCACCTCAACTGGCTTCTTTCGACGCGAAGGAGGAGCGGCTCAACTCCGAGTCCCTCCCTGATGACCGAACTTCTCACCTTATCTCTAAGGGAGACACCAGCCACCCGGCGGAGGAAACCCATCTCGGCCGCTTGTATCCGCGATCTCGTTCTTTCGGTCATGACCCATCCTTCATGACCATAGGTGAGGGTAGGAACGAAAATGGCCCGGTAGACAGAGAGCTTTGCCTTCCGGCTCAGCTCCCTTTTCGTCACAACGGTGCGGTAAAGCGACTGCAATACCGCTCCCGCTGCTCCGATTCTCCGGCCCATCTCACGCTCCATTGATCCCTCACTCGAGAACAAGACCCCGAGATACTTGAACTCCTTCACTTGGGGTAAGGACTCATTCCCTACTTGGAGTGGACAGTCCATCGGTTTCCTGCTGAGAACCATGGCCTCAGATTTGGAGGTGCTGATCCTCATCCCAGCCGCTTCACACTCGGTTGCGAACCGATCCAGTGAGTGCTGAAGGTCGCAGACCGATGAAGCCATCAGAACCACATCATCTGCAAAAAGCAGTGGTGCAATCCTTAGTCCACCGAACTGCAGACCCCCCCCCCCCACGACTACCCCTCGAAATCCGATCCATGTATATTACAAACAGGATTGGTGACAAAGCGCAGCCCTGGCGGAGGCCAACCCTCACCGGAAATGGGTCCGACTTACTGCCGAGGACCCGGACACAGCTCTCGCTTTGGGAGTACAGAGATTGGATGGCCCTGAGTAGAGACCCCCTCACCCCATACTCCCGCAGCACCTCCCACAGTAACTCCCTGGGAACCCGGTCATACGCCTTCTCCAAGTCTACAAAACACATGTAGACCGGATAAGCGTACTCCCAGGCCCCCTCCAGGATCCTTGCGAGAGTAAAAAGCTGATCCGTCGTTCCACGACCAGGACGGAATCCGCATTGTTCCTCCTCAATCTGAGGTTCGACAATCGGCCTGACCCTCCTTTCGAGTACCTTGGAGTAAACTTTCCCGGGGAGGCTGAGTAGTGTGATGCCTCTGTAATTGGCACACACCCTCTGATCCCCCTTTTTGAAAAGGGGGACCACCACCCCGGTCTGCCACTCCTTCGGTACCGTTTCCGACTTCCACGCAACGTTGATGAGACGTGTCAACCATGACAGTCCCTCAACACCCAGAGCCTTCAGCATTTCCGGGCGGATCTCATCCACCCCCGGGGCTTTGCCACTGTGGAGTTGTTTGACGACCTCAGTGACCTCCCCCCGGGAGATTGGCGTTGATCCCCCGTCATACTCCAGCTCTGCCTCTAACATAGAGGGCGGAGTTGTCGGGTTCAGGAGTTCCTCAAAGTGTTCCTTCCAACGTCCCAACACTCCATCAGTTGAGGTCAACAACGTCCCATCCTTACTGTACACAGCTTGGATGGTTCCCTGCTTCCCCCTCCTGAGGTGTCGGACAGTTTTCCAGAACAACTTTGGTGCCGCCCGAAAGTCCTTCTCCATGTCTTCTCCGAACTTCTCCCACACCCGCTGCTTTGCCTCGGCCACGGATGAGGCTGCTGCCCTTCGGGCCTGTCGGTACCTTGCAACTGCTTCGGGAGTCCCCCGGGATAACAAATCCCTGAAGGCCTCCTTCTTCAGTCGGACGGCTTCCCTGATCACCGGTGTCCACCAGGAGGTTCGAGGGTTACCGCCCCTTGAGGCACCTAAGACCTTGAGACCACAGCTCCCCACCGCGGCTTCGGCAATAGAGGCTTTGAACACCGACCACTCTGGTTCAATGTCCCCAACCTCCACAGGAATGCCCGAAAAGCTCCGCCGGAGGTGTGAGTTGAAGGCCTCCTGAACTTGGGCCTCCTCCAGACGTTCCCAGTTCACCCGAACTACACGTTTGGGCTTACCAGGTCTATCCAGAGGCTTCCCCCGCCACTCGACCCAACTCACCACCAGATGGTGATCAGTTGACAACTCCGCCCCTCTCTTTACCCGAGTGTCCAAAACATACGGCCTCAGGTCCGATGATACGATAACGAAATCGATCATGGACCTTCTGCCTAGGGTGCTCTGGTACCACGTACACTTATGAGCATCCTTATGTTCGAACATGGTGTTTGTTATGGCCAATCCATGACTAGCACAGAAGTCCAGTAACAAACCACCACTCCGGTTCAGATCAGGGGGGCCGTTCCTCCCAATCACGCCCCTCCAAGTGTCTCCATCATTGCCCACATGTGCGTTGAAGTCTCCCAGCAAGACTAAGGAGTCCCCTTCAGGAGCCCCATACAGGACTCTTTCCAGGGTCTCCAAGAAGGCCGAATACTCTGAACTGCTGTTGGGTGCATAAGCACACACAACAGTCAGAGTTTTCCCCCCCATAACCCGCAGGCGTAGGGAGGCGACCCTCTCGTCCACTGGGGTAAACTCCAACAACGAAGCACCTAACCGGGGACTTGTGAGTATCCCCACACCCGCCCGGCGCCTCACACCTTGAGCAACTCCGGAGAAGAATAGAGTCCAACCCCTATCCAGAAGTAAGATTCCAGAGCCGACGCTGTGCGTAGAGGTGAGCCCAACCAGATCCAACTGGTACCGCTCCACCTCCCGCACAAGCTCCGGCTCCTTCCCCCCCAGAGAGGTGACGTTCCACGTCCCCAAAGCCAGCTTCTGTCGCCTGGGTCTGGTCCGTCGAGACCCTCCGCTTTCACTGCCACCCGTCTGGCAGCGCACCCGACCCCATCGATGTTTCCCGTAGGTGGTGGGCCCGCGGGACAGAGAAGCGGAGGTGTTGCCCACGTTGCCTTTTCGGGCTGGGCCCGGCCGGGCTCCGTGGCAAGCCCGGCCACCAGACGCTCGCCGACGAGTCCTCCTTCTGGGCCTGGCTCCAGAAGGGGACCCCGGGCTTCCTCCGGGCCGGGTATCCTCACTTCTTGTTTTTCCTTTCATGAGGTCTTTTGAACCAATCTTAGTCTGGCCCCTTGCCTGAGACCAATTTGCCATGGGAGACCCTACCAGGAACACAAGGTTCCAGACAACACAGCCCCCAGGTTCATCAGGGCACACAAACCTCTCTACCACGGTAAGGTGCTGGTTCTTCAGAGAGGCGCCCCCTGGGTTGTCATTCCTAAATTATGAATGACAGCTTGTGGAAAGTTTGCTAGACTACTGGTTGCATGGCAACTAGGCATCTCGCGAGTTGCGGTAATTGGTTACACTAGTACAATAAAGAAAGGATTTGTTTTGGAATTATTTTGTGTTCCGTTTTTTCTTGGGCGGCTCTCAATCCATTATTGGGTACCTACATTGGCCCTCACTCATCAAAACTTTGAGAACCCCTGCTATAAAGGAACTACAGCAGGGTCGCTGCTTCAACGTCACGGCAACTTAAGATCCATATTCAAACACACAGATTCAAAATGGAACAAGTTGAAGCGTTTGTTTGAACAGTCTGCAGGAGGCAGGGACTTGCTTTCAAGCAGAACAGGGCAAACTAACTTAGCGGGAGTGTTTACGTGTTCGGCGTAATGACGTAAAACGGCCTGGACAACTTCTATAGTCCTATTCAGCCACTCGGTAACAACCATCAACTCTTCAGAAATCACCAGCGTCACTGCTGATGGATTTAATGTCGTAAAACAAAACGTGATCTGTCTCTTCAATGCGTCTCACACACAGACCTTATTTGGAGATATTTTCCTACGGAGAGATTGCTTTTTGTCGAAGGAACCGGACGTGGTAAAAATGCCAACTTACGTCCGGGTTTTAGGACGCGTCACTGCGGTTCTCTATTGTGCTCATTTTCAGGTGTCGGCACTTTTGTTCACCCTCTGATTGTAGTTCTGCACATTTAAGCCATTGCAGACCATTTACATGCACACAACTTTTCACAGTGAGCTGCATATTCTGCCGTTTACGAGTCGTTGAGACAGAAATGAATAAATAGTCGAGATAACTTTGAAGAGTTTGCGAAGTCCTGTCTCGTGGTGTTATTACCCGTTGAGTAGGGATGGGTATCGTTAAGGCTTTAACGGTACTACTACTTTTATCGACCCGGTCTTTTAACGGTACTCTTATCGGTTCTTTTGGAGAGAAAAAAAAGGTAAACTAACTAAACAAATTGTGAACAAAACTAACATTGCTTTTTATTTAAATTAAATACATAATATTTCACTTCAAAAGAAACAACAATGTTTTAACAAATGGTATTAAATAATGTGATGACAGAACTGGAAACAGAATAGCTGAAACTTTAACAAACTAAATAACTCGGTTTCCTCTAATCATAACCCATGTTTCTATCATTGATTTAACTCCGTGTGTTGCTGCTAGCACACAGAACACCTGACGTGGAAACGTTACTCGTGGACGGGGCTACAGAGCTGCTAGAAAGACAGTGGAACCCGGTGCATTCCTCCGTCTGGATGTGGAGCACTTTTGCTAAATGTTTAGACACATTGCTCGTGTTACCGCCCTGACATGTTGAACACTTATTGCACTTTAGGCAACGAGCATCGAGACGGGTAAAGTTTAACCACCTCGGAGCGAGTTCTCTCCGCCATCTCCTCCGTGTGTGTGTGTTTCTGCATGTAGCAGCTGCGTGTGTGTAAACTGCCCCGCCCCCTCGCACACAGACGGGATTGGAAAAGATCGAAAATACTAAAAATAATCATAGACGCATGTTGCAGTTTTTTTGCGTATTAGAAACGGAGTTGGCGACACTAAAACATAAAATATAATGTTTGTGTAGCAATAATACATACGACATATATTTTAGATGTCTCCAGTACCGATAAAAAGACTGATAACGTCGGAGCTTAACGGTACCACTGTCTTTAATAATTCAGCCCCGGGGCCCGTTTAATACCGGGGCTCGGTACCCCTCCCTACCGTTGAAGTAACTTCACAGGGAAACAAAAGCAAGTTTTAGGATAAGGTTAAGACGTGTTTTTGCACAGATACATAAATGATTCTAGCTCTTATATTAGAGATACAGATGGATTGCTTTAAACCCGTTGTTCCCACAGAATCAACAACAACTCCAGTCAGAAAGTGATTTTCAGCGGCACATGTCTGCCGCCTCCGAGCTTTGTAATTTCATAAATTGACACAAAGGCAATGCGAGCAAACACGGCCACCTTTAGAGATCAAGCAGCTTTATCTTGTAGACGCGCCGTCTCCTCTCCACTCAGATGTGATTAGGAAACCAAACACAGAGACGGAGAACAACACCGCCTGATAAATCGTCTTTCTGTTTTCATTTGTCGTGCCGAAAGGTGGAAATTGAGAAACTTTGCACACAAGTTTTTGCTCGATTTCCTCTCGTCTTTCTTTGTTTTCCTGAGGAGAAACTAGACCCTCCTGAGTGGCAGCTGTGTTCTGTCGATGAGGGATTGTTGTTGACAGTTTGAGGCAAGTGATGGAGGTAGTGATGCTACAAAAGCAACTTCGAGGATGTCCGCCCTGTCATCATGAATAAAAGACAAAGCGCTATAGCTGGTGGAAAGTCAGGTTTGCGAGGGTGTTCTGACACCTTTCATCGGGTCATGACTGAACATCATTGGAAAGGAAAACTAGAAGACATGTTTTTTGTAAGGAATTGCATCACAAGCTCCTCAGAGTCCAGGAAATGTTGAAGACCCCAAAGATGAATGATATAAATGTACAGTACGGGTCCAAAGCACATGGAAGCTACCAGATGCTAACTTGCATATGTTGGGCAATTTGCACAATCTGCTCAAATTGTATTAACTTGTGGTTTTGGCGGTTATTGAGGATGTTGAATCCATTTCTGACATTTTCACGATCAAATAATTGCAGTTGTAACCAGGAAGTGGCCATATTTGCACTCTGTGGGCTGATTTTGATATATTTTGGGTCCATTTTAAAGTTTTTGGGGACTCAAACTGCCATTTTGTATCCTTAAAATGGCAGAAATGCATCCAACATCCTCAATAACCTCAAAAACCACTGTGAAATTGTCCAAATCAGCCAAGCCATATTGGAAATATTGTCTGCATATGCTAATTAATGCAACTTCTAAAATGTTCAGGCTAAAAGATTGCAGTTTTAAGCAGAAAGTGGCCATATGTGTACCCCTGGTGGACTGATGTTGATACGTTTTGGGTCAAGGGACTCAAAACTGCCATTGTGGTATGTGAAGCTGACAATGGAGCGGCCCAGACCAAGCAAGGAGGCAGAGGCAGCACGTCCCAAATATAACCCGGTGTGGGCATTTATTACAGCATGAACACAATACACACAGCCTCGATCCTGCTGCTGCTGCTCACGTGGGCACAGCCTGCAGCCACCGGGATCTCACACACACTACCAGCCTCCAAACAGACAGGGCAACAGGCCCTAAATACACACACTAATCAGCAATTCGACACAGGTGGGGGGGAGGAGACAACACAGGGCACCAGGTGCACACAATCAACAGCCACAGACATGGGGGAAGGGGAACACTTTTAACATGAAACCAGGAAACAGAGACAGACAAACTTACATAAATTACATATATTCCCATGCAATGTTTTTAGTGCTATATAACCCGTAACGGAGGCCGAGATCTATGGGCCCAGAGATCACCTCCGTTACATGGTACAATAAGTGTCGTTTGACTCAACATCCTCAACGACCCACAAAACCACTTCCAAAATTGTCCAACTCGGCCAAGACCTTTTTTAACTATTTTCTGTAGGGATGCTCCGATCGGCAATTTTGGGGCCGATCACCGGAATCAGTATCGGCCGATACCGATCAAGTGGGCGGGGCCTATGGGGATCTTCCATCTTACCATGAGCATCCCTAATTGTCTGCATATGCTAATTAACACAACTTATGCAAATTGCATAAGTTGTGTTAATTAGCATATGCAGGCAATAGTTAAAAAGTTAGCATCCGGCAGTTTCTATGTGCTGGGGACCCCTACTGTACATTTCTTACATAAAACTTCTGGGGTATTCAACATTTCAGGGTTCACACATCAGGTCGACTTGTCGTGTGTATTTCAACTATCCCTGTTTCCCTTTGACACCATCAGCGCTGCTTGAATTCTTAACATGTCAATATCTCCCAATGACTGCCATGCTTTATTGTTTCTAAAATGTTTGCAGTGCCAACTCGAGACAGCTCATTTCCCTGTAAATTATAGAGCCGTTCTTATCTTTTAATAGACTTCTCTTTTACTCAGCACCGTCGCCTCCTTGTGTGGAAACTTGAATTATGAATAACTCTCTCAACTTGTCTCTCGGTTTCCTGCGCCTTCCATTACTCTTCCTCCTCTCCGTTCCAACTACAGTTTAAGTGTTTCTGCTTTTCTGCTCAGCATTTTGAAGCATTCGTTCCTCCAAGCTTAGCTCACAAGAGATTGTCTCCATCGTTCTTTGTCAAGGATTACGCTCAGACTGCATCTTCTTATCTTTTTGCTTTTTGGTAATGCAATGAAAAGACACAACTAAGCAAGTCAGGGAAATAGTGAAAGAATCAATAAGAAATAAGAATTCAAATAACATTCCTGATTTGCCATCTCTACAACTAAATTGTTATTAAGAATGTAAACCTTCGAACTCGCCGTACCGCAGGTTAGTTAATACAATTCATCTAAAGAAAAGTTGCATTTCTATGTATTGATAATGTGTCCTGCAGTTTTCTTTGTGCAATATTTAATTGGATTTCTAAAGGAATAGTTTTGGGAAATACTCGAATGTTCCACTATGCGACAAGCACATCTGAAGCTCCCTAGATACATTATTGAAAATATGTTGAATTTCTTTGTAAGTTAGTACTAAACTATACCTTTAAACATTAACATTTTCCATACTAGGGTTAATTTGGCCGACTATTTCTAGTTTGGGACCAATTGCCAGTGGAAACTAAGCTAAGCTAACATGCTACATACTTACTGTGCAGCCAATCAGAGTGGTGCCAGTTTTCTCATCAAACTAGGCAAGAAAGCGATTGAACGAATCCTTTTGATTTATTTTGATGTTAGTTAAATAATCAATAGTCTTTCATTTGTAAATCCTTTACGCTCTAATGTCATTCCGTGTTGTCTTCATTTTCAAGTCACCTGTACAGTGGCCGACACACGTGTTACAACCGCCCAAAACATGACTATTAGGACAGTGTTTCTCAAACTTTTTCATTCCAAGCACCACTCAACCAATAAAAAAACACTCGCGGACCACCTACCTCCACAAATATCTAAAAATCGCCTGAAAATGATACAAACGAGTGGCCACTTGTGTGATGAAGGTGTTTATCTGGGCTATATCATGCACTCGAAAGTGAAACTTGAGCTTGCTCCATTGCGGAGATATTCCCGCGAGAGTGCGGAAAACTTAAATGTATTTATTTATTTAAAATGTGACATTTTACCAATATACTCATGGACCACTAGGGGGCGCCTGAATTGCCTGAAAATGTGCTTTATAAATAACCGTCCCTCGCCTCTCTCTCCCAGGTGTTGCTGTTGCTGTGCATCGCGGACTGGATGGTGCACTCCATGTGGCGCAGCGGCAAAGACCCCGACAGCTTCTCCATCCCCTACCTGACGGCTCTGGGGGACTTGCTGGGCACCGCGCTGCTGGCCCTCAGCTTCCACTTCCTGTGGGTCATAGGAGACCAGGACAGCGACGTGGGCGACTGAGGAGACGACAAGGCATCGGAGGTGACGGGAAGACACTAACGGCCATTCCTGACGCCTCTCTTCATGAGTAAGGGGGCGCTCTCTGCTCCCCTTCAACCACATGCTGGTTTTAAAACTTTTGTTTGTTTTTTGTATTCCCTTAAATTTAGACTGCTCTCAGTACGGATTTCGATCTGCATAGTTTGCACAAAAGCACTTGCATATTATAATGCTGTGTTAAGAGGAGCAGGAAGCCACAGCGGGGAGGACACCTGGCTGTGCTTTACTCAGTTGGAGGTCTTCTACTTTAAAAAAACTTTTGTTGGTGATTATTTTGGGAATAAACCTCCCGCCGTGTCACAGACTTTGTTACCTGCTTTGTGTTTTACCGCTTAGCTGCGTCGAGTCAGCGGAGCGACACGGAGAGGCAAGAGAAGATTGTCAATACGCTTTGAACCGCCGTGTCAGCAGGTCCGCAGGCGGTTAGAAAAAAAGATTAATTTGTAATGATGGTCGGAGAATTCAACGTTTATTCCAGTGTACATGTTTGTTTTCTCTGCATGTTCTCTTTCCATACACGAACATGCTTTCTACCACGCTGCTTCCACGGACAGGAGGTAACGTTCTGTTCACGTCAAGCACTTCAATTCTAGAAGCTATCAGAGTTTATCATTAGCTCATTAAACTGGATTAGATGACCCTCCACACACACCTTCTCTCACGACAACACACCGTTTAGAGGTACGACAAAGTAAAGCAGACAAACAGGGATATTACATAACTCTCCGTTACCATACGAACAAGATATCTCTTCTCTGCAATACAGGAATAATGCTGTTTTTCTTTATTTATCACAGTTTTGGTGATCATTACTCGGCCTTACTTATTGGCAGGGACTTGATTACCTGCCTAAGAAGAAAAGCCAGCGACAAAAAAATCCGCTTGAGACGACGTTTCGTCACCAAATTGTGAATTAAACCCGAAGTAAATTAGCTTGCATTGTTTTCAAATACAATGCGAGATGGGTCTTAGTACAGAATGCGAAAAGGGGAGCAATCGACCGTATATTTTCACCCCCGGCCTTTTGATATTATGTTAACGTCCCTTCTCACGTAGAAAACCATGAAATTATCGATATAATGAACCTCCTCATTCATGCTCTCTGTCTGTCGTCCTCCGCAGCGGGGGTCCGGCTCCACAAACCGATCGAGAACACTGTGCCAGTCCAGCAGGAAAGAAATGTGACAGTTTCACGCTGGACGTTTGTTTGCCAATCACATCATGTTGACATGCGTGTAGACGATTATCGGCTGTTTTCATGATGGCATCGTCTTAATTTCTACTCTTTCCGACAGAATCATAATCATCGTAAACAAATGTATTCGCATATTCACGACATAAATTGATAATATTGATCTGGGTTCAGTTCTCTCAGAATCCGTTTTTTTGGCTTTAGGTGAGACGACATGCGGGAAACCTTAAACGAACTCCTTAATCAAGACTTTCAATGCTTTAATTGATCATTTAAAGTCGATTTTTATTTCACAACAGATAGCATAACATGTTAAATTGGTTCCTCGCTCTCACTTCGCAACTCCTTCTGCCACACTTTACAAACCAGTGAATGTGTTTTATCAATTTCCGCGTCCATGCGAGAACTCTTTTCCAATGAACTCCAAATGTTGCTTAAAATTAATAAAATGGGATTTAATTTGCCGAAAGCTCAGTGGTTGTGTCGTCGGCGGCAACAACAGAGAGACTCGGTTGAATACATCTGAGTAAATCACTAATTTTTGTCGCGAGTAGAGCGCGTTCTAACCAGTTTTCTTTACTAATTTGAAGAGATAGTGGGAGGGTTTGACACTTCAAATTGACCTCCGCAGCATAGTTTGTGTCCATGTGAACGTAGAGGCAGCAGCCCGTGTTGAAGTGCCAAAAACTGCAGTTATTAGAACGTCCATCGGTTAAAACGCCCAATTTTACAGCAAAAATAAACATATTTACAACGTGGTACAACATCTGTATTGATCTCTATAGCTAATGTCCCCGTGTCATGACTGTATGGGTGCACATCTTTGCATAACTCATCCGCTTTTAAAGATGATTTGATTGTTTTAAAGCTTACATTGAGGCGTTCTAAGGGTTTCAGTGGCAGGTTGGATTAGCAGGTCTCTTCAGAAACCTGAGGGGGAATTCACGGAGACGACGTCCATGTTTTCTACTGTCTATGATGTGATGGTGGCGGTGGCTCGTATCATCTCCAATATGTGCCTCTTTAAATGCGCTGGTTAACAAGGTATCTCTCTGTCGTGCCATCATCATCGTCGTAATACTGTGCAATTATTTTCCTTTTTGTACCTAATTTCAGAGTTTCATCCCAAAGTGATGTTTTAATCCCTGAAGCCAGAAGGGGTTTAACGTGGATATATCATTTTGGTGTGAAACATAACGTTGCTTTTGTGGCTCGAACGGGCCGAAAATGTCTAAATAAATGTCTTTCAATTAAAGAAATCATCTTATGTTTTGGTATTTTTTGTTTGAGGGTTTTAGCCGACCGTTTTTCCATAGCACCTTCACCTTCACATGAGCTCTGAAAGGCTTTGCAGATGAAAGCAGAAATATTGAGCCATGGATGAAAAGCAGGAGTAATGATTGATAAAAAAAAATCCCCCTCGTTTTGCCCGACGCCTGCTTTGATAATATCTACCATCGTATCCATGACAACACAACAGGCAATCGTCTTCTCTCCATGTTGGGAAAACATGCTTTTCTGTGCAGATGGCACACATTCGCCCACCTCCAACACATGTTAGCTCAGTTTAACATGAAGAGGCTGGTGTCCGATCGGAGGGAAGAACATATCTAGTCTGCGACTTGTCAGGACTTCAAAGGCTCTCTAAGGTTCAATATGTGTTTCCCTGGCGTTGTTGACATTTATTTTAAAGAGGACATATTATATACTTCTCAGGTTCATATCAGTATGTAATCCAATCCACTTTATTTCTATAGCACATTTAAAAACAACAGAGTTGAACAAAGTGCTGTACATCAACAACTGTATGAAAACATAGCATAAATACATAAAACACAGACAGGACATGAAACAAATGTAAAACACGAGACAATGAAACCATGGAAGCCACAGACTGAAACCAGCGCTGACTGAAACGCTCTCCGGCATGACGTAAAAACAAAAAACACGAGTAAAATAAAAACCCTGTAAATTCCACGGAAAATAAGTGGGTTTTTAAACAAGATTTAAAAACAGTCAGAGTTGGAGCAAGTCTAACCTGGAGGGGCAATTCGTTCATGCTTTTGGAGCTGCAACAGCAAAGGCTCCGTCTCCTCGCTGCTTTAACCTCGATAGGGACGAGCAGAAGAAGTCTGTCAGCAGACCTCAGTGACCGTGTGGGTGCATGGTTTTAAAAGATCTGCCAGGTACGGTGGGGCTAAACCGTTTAGGGCTTTGTATGCAAACAATAACATTTTAAATAGTATTCTAAAATGGACTGATAGCCAGTGTAACGAGGCGAGTACAGGCGTAATATGTTCACGCCTGCCTGTCCTTGTAAGGAGGCGTGCAGCAGCATTCTGGACCAGCGGTAGGCGAGACAGGGAAGCCTTGACAGTAGTGTCTCTACTGTGACATGTCTCCATGCTTTAATGTTCAAAAAGCACTTTATTTTTCTATATAACACCACATGAAAGGGAACAAAAAAAATGTAGTTTTTGTTAATGATATCATATATTAGACATAATACATAAGGTTCTTTTTCAACTACAAACAAAGTGACAATTTCTCCTTTTTTATTACTTGAAAGTAGGTGAGAAAGACTACAATTCAAATGTGGTAAATTAACTACATCACACTGCCTGTCTCCTACAACAACTCGAAATCTTGCCAATGTGTCTTCTATCTAGTCTGACTATGTCTCTACTCCTGATATAAGAAATAATAACTTCATAATAAGTAACACTGCAGTGAGATATCGGCTCTTGTTTTAGACAATGCATCATCCTGTTAAGTCAAAACATCTTACTTTGAGTTGTATCTCAGATGAAACACATATTTCTTTGCATATTTATTAGAAAATCACCAACTAACGTCAGAAAACTGAACACTTTTGAGCATCTGGGCTTATATTGTACCAAGATGTCCTGATTCTGGTCAGATATAGCTATTAAAATATCTGATTTATCTAAATATCCCTTCTTATTTCAAGAAATCTAACCAAGCTAATGTCCACTTGTCTATTGGCAGATTGTTGAACCTATTTCAAGTGAAAACGACTTGTTTTTGGAGCTGCATTTTTTCCAGTGTAGAACTCTATCGCGTGTCTTGTTCCAAATATGTTTTGTATAAAAGTACAAGACCTGAGCTGATTGCCCGCTGCTATGGCTGTTCAGGTCGGAAGGTGATTATGCCATTTGGAATCCCACAGGCATTGGTAACGAGTTAAATGTTCTGAATGTCCCAATCGTTTTCCTCTCGTACTCTCCGGTGCAGTTTCGGGCCCCTGGTCTCGCACTGAAAGACGTCTGAGGCCCTCGGTTTGACTGGCAGGCCTCCGGAGGAAATCTGTTTCCAGTTACGCCGTGTATGAAACCTCAATTGTTCTCCTTAACGCTCAGCGAGCTGCTGGGAGATTCACAGGCTGCGAGCTTCACTGCCAGACCCCCGTTCAGTCTGGAGGTGCCATATTAAGATCCCGCTAATAGCCCCTAGGGGTCTGGATGAGTGACGGGGGGGATTTGGGTTCACGGGCCCTCAGGTCTCGGCTGGGTCACGGCTGCAGAGCCCCGACACTTCACAGCTGGGATTATCTCGCTCTGCGTCCGGTGTTAAAACCGTCTGGACGCCAACAGAGGAGCGTTGTTCCACACGGCACCTCCTGACATGTATGAATCAGAGCTGGCCTCTTTAATAAGATCAGGAGAGGTGAGAGAAGCACTCAGATGTTGTACTCGAGTACAAGTAGAAGCACTCAGATGTTGTACTAGAGGAAAAGTACTCAGATGTTGTACTAGAGGAAAAGTACTCAGATGTTGTACTAGAGTAAAAGTAGAAGTACTCAGATGTTGTACTTGAGTAAAAGTAGAAGCACTCAGATGTTGTACTTGAGTAAAAGTAGAAGTACTCAGATGTTGTACTTCAGTCAAGTAGAAGTACTCCGATCTTGTACATGAGTAAAAGTAGAAGTACTCAGATGTTGTACTTGAGTAAAAGTAGAAGTACTCAGATGTTGTACTTCAGTAAAGTAGAAGTACTCAGATCTTGTACTTGAGTAAAAGTAGAAGTACTCAGATCTTGTACTTGAGTAAAAGTACTCGGATGTTATACTTGAGTAAAGTAGAAGTACTCAGATCTTGTACTTGAGTAAAAGTAGAAGTACTCAGATCTTGTACTTGAGTAAAAGTAGAAGTACTCAGATCTTGTACTTGAGTAAAAGTAGAAGTACCAGAGTGTAGGAATACTCTGTTACAGTAAAAGTCCTGCATTCAAAATGTTCCTCAAGTGAAAGTAGAAAAGTATTCTCATCTAAATATAGTGAAAGTATCGACAGTGAAAGTAGTCGTTGTTTGATTGGTCCATTTCAGAATAATATATATGATATGTTTTATAATGATTGATCATGAAAGTGTTCTCAAAGCTGGTGAAGGTGCAGCTAGTCTGAATGGCTTTGTAGACTGCAGGGTAGCTGGTGGATTTACTCCAGGTGGAACTAAAGTCTTGATTATATTTCACATCATTCATCCACATCTGCGAAGTAACTAAAGGTATTAAATACATGTAGTGGGGTAAAAAGACACTATTTACCTCTGAGAGTGGAGTAGAAGTATACAGTAGCAACAAATTGACCTCAAGTACCTCTAAATTGTACTTCACTCCAGTACTTGAGTCAATCTACTCAAGAGTTACTTTACACCACTGAGAACCTGATGCACGTGTCGTTAAATGCTCCAATAATACTTAGTTTTTCTCCATGTCTTGCTGTTGTTATCTGGCACGAAGCTCCTGATCCTTAAAGCCCTTCATCTGCAGCCCTGATTCTCCCAGACGATCCATAACCATAAATAATCTATATCTGCCTTTGACTTTGATCACATGAGAGGTAAGAACATCCATTTGACGAAGTTGAAAGGTTGTCCTGAGCACGAGGGATGAGACATCCAGTGGTTACACAGACCAGGGCTCTGAAGTCAGAGCACACACACGCCTTTATTTGTATCTTGTTTTCCCAATTTAGTTTCTTATTACTCCGCTGGCATGCTATAGCGCTGGGCTGATTCTTTACGAGAAGCAACACAATCGCACACATCAGTCTTTTTGATCAGCTTGGTCATGTTTCCTTATCTGAAATGAGAGGAACTGAAGCTGCAGCCAATCGATTCTGAGGACACTTCTGAGGAAAACCAAAAAAAACAACTTCTGAGGAAACAGAGGCCTTTTGACAGGATGCGAGGTAAAGCTACTCTGATGCACCCCCCATGTCCTTATTTTCAAATGTATTCTTTATATCGTACATACAGTATTTATTACAGAGGCCCTTTCATGTTTTTTGGGGGGGGGGGGGGTTTCCCTTTCCTGCTGATATACACCTGCACATCAGCAGGAGAGGACTCTTTAAAGTAGAGACACTACATACTGATATACACCTGAACATCAGCAGGAGAGGACTCTTTAAAGTAGAGACACTACATACTGATATACACCTGAACATCAGCAGGAGAGGACTCTTTAAAGTAGAGACACTACATACTGATATACACCTGAACATCAGCAGGAGAGTACTCTTTAAAGTAGAGACACTACATACTGATATACACCTGAACATCAGCAGGAGAGGACTCTTTAAAGTAGAGACACTACATACTGATATACACCTGAACATCAGCAGGAGAGGACTCTTTAAAGTAGAGACACTACATACTGATATACACCTGAACATCAGCAGGAGAGTACTCTTTAAAGTAGAGACACTACATACTGATATACACCTGAACATCAGCAGGAGAGGACTCTTTAAAGTAGAGACACTACATACTGATATACACCTGAACATCAGCAGGAGAGGACTCTTTAAAGTAGAGACACTACATACTGATATACACCTGAACATCAGCAGGAGAGGACTCTTTAAAGTAGAGACAATACATACTGATATACACCTGAACATCATCAGGAGAGGACTCTTTAAAATAGAGACACTACTGTACATACTGATATACACCTGAACATCAGCAGGAGAGGACTCTTTAAAGTAGAGAAACTACATACTGATATACACCTGAACATCAGCAGGAGAGGACTCTTTAAGTAGAGACACTACATACTGATATACACCTGAACATCAGCAGGAGAGGACTCTTTAAAGTAGAGACACTACATACTGATATACACCTGAACATCAGCAGGAGAGGACTCTTTAAAGTAGAGACACTACATACTGATATACACCTGAACATCAGCAGGAGAGGACTCTTTAAAGTAGAGACACTACATACTGATATACACCT
Source organism: Pseudochaenichthys georgianus (assembly GCF_902827115.2). Classification (NCBI taxonomy): domain Eukaryota; kingdom Metazoa; phylum Chordata; class Actinopteri; order Perciformes; family Channichthyidae; genus Pseudochaenichthys; species Pseudochaenichthys georgianus. The sequence goes on from NW_027263093.1 coordinate 49,373, forward strand.
GAACATCAGCAGGAGAGGACTCTTTAAAGTAGAGACACTACATACTGATATACACCTGAACGTCAGCAGGAGAGGACTCTTTAAAGTAGAGACACTACATACTGATATACACCTGAACGTCAGCAGGAGAGGACTCTTTAAAGTAGAGACACTACATACTGATATACACCTGAACATCAGCAGGAGAGTACTCTTTAAAGTAGAGACACTACATACTGATATACACCTGAACATCAGCAGGAGAGTACTCTTTAAAGTAGAGACACTACATACTGATATACACCTGAACATCAGCAGGAGAGGACTCTTTAAAGTAGAGACACTACATACTGATATACACCTGAACATCAGCAGGAGAGGACTCTTTAAAGTAGAGACACTACATACTGATATACACCTGAACATCAGCAGGAGAGGACTCTTTAAAGTAGAGACAATACATACTGATATACACCTGAACATCATCAGGAGAGGACTCTTTAAAGTAGAGACACTACTGTACATACTGATATACACCTGAACATCAGCAGGAGAGGACTCTTTAAAGTAGAGAAACTACATACTGATATACACCTGAACATCAGCAGGAGAGGACTCTTTAAAGTAGAGACACTACATACTGATATACACCTGAACATCAGCAGGAGAGGACTCTTTAAAGTAGAGACACTACATACTGATATACACCTGAACATCAGCAGGAGAGGACTCTTTAAAGTAGAGACACTACATACTGATATACACCTGAACATCAGCAGGAGAGGACTCTTTAAAGTAGAGACACTACATACTGATATATACCTGACATCAGCAGGAGAGGACTCTTTAAAGTAGAGACACTACATACTGATATACACCTGAACATCAGCAGGAGAGGACTCTTTAAAGTAGAGACACTACATACTGATATACACCTGAACATCAGCAGGAGAGGACTCTTTAAAGTAGAGACAATACATACTGATATACACCTGAACATCAGCAGGAGAGGACTCTTTAAAGTAGAGAACTTACATACTGATATACACCTGAACATCAGCAGGAGAGGACTCTTTAAAGTAGAGACACTACATACTGATATACACCTGAACATCAGCAGGAGAGGACTCTTTAAAGTAGAGACACTACATACTGATATACACCTGAACATCAGCAGGAGAGGACTCTTTAAAGTAGAGACACACTACATACTGATATACACCTGAACATCAGCAGGAGAGGACTCTTTAAAGTAGAGACACTACATACTGATATACACCTGAACATCAGCAGGAGAGGACTCTTTAAAGTAGGAGACCCTACATACTGATATACACCTGAACATCAGCAGGAGAGGACTCTTTAAAGTAGAGACCACTACATACTGATATACACCTGAACATCAGAATGGAGAGGACTCTTTAAAGTAGAGACACTACATACTGATATACACCTGAACATCAGCAGGAGAGGACTCTTTAAAGTAGAGACACTACATACTGATATACACCTGAACATCAGCATGGAGAGGACTCTTTAAAGTAGAGACCCTACATACTGATATACACCTGAACATCAGCTGGAGAGGACTCTTTAAAGTAGAGACACTACATACTGATATACACCTGAACATCAGCAGGAGAGGACTCTTTAAAGTAGAGACACTACATACTGATATACACCTGAACATCAGCTGGAGAGGACTCTTTAAAGTAGAGACCCTACATACTGATATACACCTGAACATCAGCAGGAGAGGACTCTTTAAAGTAGAGACACTACATACTGATATACACCTGAACATCAGCAGGAGAGGACTCTTTAAAGTAGAGACACTACATACTGATATACACCTGGAACATAAGCAATATGGCCCCTTTAAAGTTCCTCCTGCCTTGTAAATTGTGTACTGCAGCTCTGACGATGCCAGAGATACTCTTTTTTGTATACTGTATGCACCCCACTTCATAAAGGAGGATAAAGAATAAGAGGTGTGACAGCGTGCATATGTAACGATCCCTCAGTATTGATGTGTTTCACTCTGAGACCCAAACAAGGCTGGGTGGGTTGTGAAGGTCACCTTTCCTCTGGAGTCGAGGGATGACATGAGGAAACTGTCTGAAATGTGTCCTCACTTGTTGAAGGGCAATTAGCAGAGATGGCAAAAGTACACACAGTCTTAACTCAAGTAGAAGTACAGATACTCGTGTTTAAAAATACTCTGGTGAAAGTAGAAGTACTGACTGAACTTCTTTACTCAAGTGAAAGTAAAGAGGCTTTGAAATGTACTTCAGTAAAAAGTACCCATAACTAGCAGCTGTTTTAAAGAGTACCTGACCTCCCTTTATATTAATAGAACAACAATGTCATTGTTAGCTAATGAATGTTTCCATGCTGAACAACGGCAACATGACAACGTTTCCATTGGTCCCTCTTCTTTAGAGAAGACCAGGAAGTGATGGATACACGGATCGTGTATCAACCAATAGGCACGCACTGACTCTAAAGAATAATGACCACGCACCAAACACACATTCAGACTAAAGGAACCAGCTGTTTGGAAAATGAGAGAAGTAGAAAGTACAGGTATTTGAGTTCAACATGTAAGAAGTAGAAAGTACAGGTATTTGAGTTCAACATGAGAGAAGTAGAAAGTACACGTATTTGAGTTCAACATGTAAGAAGTAGAAAGTACAGGTATTTGGGTTCAACATGTAAGAAGTAGAAAGTACAGGTATTTGGGTTCAACATGTAAGAAGTAGAAAGTACAGGTATTTGAGTTCAACATGAGAGAAGTAGAAAGTACAGGTATTTGAGTTCAACATGTAAGAAGTAGAAAGTACAAGTATTTGGGTTCAACATGTAAGAAGTAGAAAGTACAGGTATTTGAGTTCAACATGTAAGAAGTAGAAAGTTCAGGTATTTGGGTTCAACATGTAAGAAGTAGAAAGTACAGGTATTTGTGTTCAACATGTAAGAAGTAGAAAGTAAAGGTATTTGGGTTCAACATGTAAGAAGTAGAAAGTACAGGTATTTGTGTTCAACATGTAAGAAGTAGAAAGTACAGGTATTTGTGTTCAACATGTGAGAAGTAGAAAGTACAGGTATTTGAGTTCAACATGTAAGAAGTAGAAAGTACAGGTATTTGTGTTCAACATGTGAGAAGTAGAAAGTACAGGTATTTGTGTTCAACATGTGAGAAGTACAAAGTACAGGTATTTGAGTTCAACATGTAAGAAGTAGAAAGTACAGGTATTTGAGTTCAACATGTAAGAAGTAGAAAGTACAGGTATTTGAGTTCAACATGAGAGAAGTAGAAAGTATAGGTATTTGAGTTCAACATGTAAGAAGTAGAAAGTACAGGTATTTGGGTTCAACATGTAAGAAGTAGAAAGTACCGGTATTTGAGTTCAACATGAGAGAAGTAGAAAGTACAGGTATTTGAGTTCAACATGTAAGAAGTAGAAAGTACAAGTATTTGGGTTCAACATGTAAGAAGTAGAAAGTACAGGTATTTGTGTTCAACATGTAAGAAGTAGAAAGTACAGGTATTTGAGTTCAACATGTAAGAAGTAGAAAGTACAGGTATTTGGGTTCAACATGTAAGAAGTAGAAAGTACAGGTATTTGAGTTCAACATGAGAGAAGTAGAAAGTACAGGTATTTGAGTTCAACATGAGAGAAGTAGAAAGTACAGGTATTTGAGTTCAACATGTAAGAAGTAGAAAGTACAAGTATTTGAGTTCAACATGTAAGAAGTAGAAAGTACAGGTATTTGTGTTCAACATGTAGAAGTAGAAAGTACAGGTATTTGTGTTCAACATGTGAGAAGTAGAAAGTACAGGTATTTGAGTTCAACATGTAAGAAGTAGAAAGTACAGGTATTTGTGTTCAACATGTGAGAAGTAGAAAGTACAGGTATTTGTGTTCAACATGTGAGAAGTAGAAAGTTCAGGTATTTGAGTTCAACATGTAAGAAGTAGAAAGTACAGGTATTTGAGTTCAACATGTAAGAAGTAGAAAGTACAGGTATTTGGGTTCAACATGTGAGAAGTAGAAAGTACAGGTATTTGGGTTCAACATGTAAGAAGTAGAAAGTACAGGTATTTGTGTTCAACATGTAAGAAGTAGAAAGTACAGGTATTTGGGTTCAACATGTAAGAAGTAGAAAGTACAGGTATTTGAGTTCAACATGTAAGAAGTAGAAAGTACAGGTATTTGAGTTCAACATGTAAGAAGTAGAAAGTACAGGTATTTGAGTTCAACATGTAAGAAGTAGAAAGTACAGGTATTTGAGTTCAACATGTAAGAAGTAGAAAGTACAGGTATTTGGGTTCAACATGTAAGAAGTAGAAAGTACAGGTATTTGAGTTCAACATGTGAGAAGTAGAAAGTACAGGTATTTGAGTTCAACATGTGAGAAGTAGAAAGTACAGGTATTTGAGTTCAACATGTGAGAGGTAGAAAGTACAGGTATTTGTGTTCAACATGTGAGAAGTAGAAAGTACAGGTATTTGTGTTCAACATGTGAGAAGTAGAAAGTACAGGTATTTGAGTTCAACATGTAAGAAGTAGAAAGTACAGGTATTTGAGTTCAACATGTGAGAAGTAGAAAGTACAGGTATTTGGGTTCAACATGTGAGAAGTAGAAAGTACAGGTATTTGGGTTCAACATGTGAGAAGTAGAAAGTACAGGTATTTGAGTTCAACATGTAAGAAGTAGAAAGTACAGGTATTTGTGTTCAACATGTAAGAAGTAGAAAAGTACAGGTATTTGAGTTCAACATGAAGAGAAGTAGAAAGTACAGGTATTTGGAGTTCAACATGTAAGAAGTAGAAAGTACAAGGTATTTGGGTTCAACATGTAAGAAGTAGAAAGTACAGGTATTTGGTTCAACATGTAAGAAGTAGAAAAGTACAGGTATTTGTGTTCAACATGTAAGAAGTAGAAAGTACAGGTATTTGAGTTCAACATGTAAAACAATGTAAGAAGTAGAAAGTTCCAGGTATTTGAGTTCAACATGTAAGAAGTAGAAAGTACAGGTATTTGAGTTCAACATGTAGAAGTTAGAAAGTACAGGTATTTGAGTTCAACATGTAAGAAGTAGAAAGTACAGGTATTTGTGTTCAACATGTAAGAAGTAGAAAGTACAGGTATTTGATGTTCAAATGTAAGAAGTAGAAAGTACAGGTACTTTGGTTCAACATGTAAGAAGTAGAAAGTACAGGTATTTGAGTTCAACATGTAAGGAAGTAGAAAGTACAGGTATTTGAGTTCAACATGTAAGAAGTAGAAAGTACAGGTATTTGAGTTCAACATGTAAGAAGTAGAAAGTACAGGTATTTGAGTTCAACATGTAAGAAGTAGAAAGTACAGGTATTTGTGTTCAACATGTAAGAAGTAGAAAGTACAGGTATTTGAGTTCAACATGTAGAAGTAGAAAGTACAGGTATTTGTGTTCAACATGTAAGAAGTAGAAAGTACAGGTATTTGAGTTCAACATGTAAGAAGTAGAAAGTACAGGTATTTGAGTTCAACATGTAAGAAGTAGAAAGTACAGGTATTTGAGTTCAACATGTAAGAAGTAGAAAGTACAGGTATTTGAGTTCAACATGTAGAGAAGTAGAAAGTACAGGTATTTGAGTTCAACATGTAAGAAGTAGAAAGTACAGGTATTTGGGTTCAACATGTAGAGAAGTAGAAAGTACAGGTATTTGAGTTCAACATGTAAGAAGTAGAAAGTACAGGTATTTGAGTTCAACATGTGAAGAAGTAGAAAGTACAGGTATTTGGGTTCAACATGTAAGAAGTAGAAAGTACAGGTATTTGAGTTCAACATGTAGAGAAGTAGAAAGTACAGGTATTTGGGTTCAACATGTAAGAAGTAGAAAGTACAGGTATTTGAGTTCAACATGTAGAGAAGTAGAAAGTACAGGTATTTGAGTTCAACATGTAGAGAAGTAGAAAGTACAGGTATTTGAGTTCAACATGTAAGAAGTAGAAAGTACAAGGTATTTGAGTTCAACATGTAAGAAGTAGAAAGTACAGGTATTTGAGTTCAACATGTAAGAAGTAGAAAGTACAGGTATTTGTGTTCAACATGTGAGAAGTAGAAAGTACAGGTATTTGAGTTCAACATGTAAGAAGTAGAAAGTACAGGTATTTGTGTTCAACATGTAAGAAGTAGAAAGTACAGGTATTTGTGTTCAACATGTGAGAAGTAGAAAGTACAGGTATTTGAGTTCAACATGTAAGAAGTAGAAAGTACAGGTATTTGAGTTCAACATGTAAGAAGTAGAAAGTACAGGTATTTGAGTTCAACATGTAAGAAGTAGAAAGTACAGGTATTTGGGTTCAACATGTAAGAAGTAGAAAGTACAGGTATTTGTGTTCAACATGTAAGAAGTAGAAAGTACAGGTATTTGGGTTCAACATGTAAGAAGTAGAAAGTACAGGTATTTGAGTTCAACATGTAAGAAGTAGAAAGTACAGGTATTTGAGTTCAACATGTAAGAAGTAGAAAGTACAGGTATTTGAGTTCAACATGTAAGAAGTAGAAAGTACAGGTATTTGAGTTCAACATGTAAGAAGTAGAAAGTACAGGTATTTGAGTTCAACATGTAAGAAGTAGAAAGTACAGGTATTTGAGTTCAACATGTAAGAAGTAGAAAGTACAGGTATTTGAGTTCAACATGTGAGAAGTAGAAAGTACAGGTATTTGAGTTCAACATGTGAGAAGTAGAAAGTACAGGTATTTGAGTTCAACATGTGAGAAGTAGAAAGTACAGGTATTTGTGTTCAACATGTGAGAAGTAGAAAGTACAGGTATTTGTGTTCAACATGTAAGAAGTAGAAAGTACAGGTATTTGAGTTCAACATGTAAGAAGTAGAAAGTACAGGTATTTGAGTTCAACATGTGAGAAGTAGAAAGTACAGGTATTTGGGTTCAACATGTGAGAAGTAGAAAGTACAGGTATTTGAGTTCAACATGTAGAGAAGTAGAAAGTACAGGTATTTGAGTTCAACATGTAAGAAGTAGAAAGTACAGGTATTTGTGTTCAACATGTAAGAAGTAGAAAGTACAGGTATTTGAGTTCAACATGTAGAGAAGTAGAAAGTACAGGTATTTGAGTTCAACATGTAAGAAGTAGAAAGTACAGGTATTTGTGTTCAACATGTAAGAAGTAGAAAGTACAGGTATTTGTGTTCAACATGTAAGAAGTAGAAAGTACAGGTATTTGTGTTCAACATGTAAGAAGTAGAAAGTACAGGTATTTGAGTTCAACATGTAAGAAGTAGAAAGTACAGGTATTTGAGTTCAACATGTAGAGAAGTAGAAAGTACAGGTATTTGAGTTCAACATGTAAGAAGTAGAAAGTACAGGTATTTGGGTTCAACATGTAAGAAGTAGAAAGTACAGGTATTTGTGTTCAACATGTAAGAAGTAGAAAGTTCAGGTATTTGTGTTCAACATGTAAGAAGTAGAAAGTACAGGTATTTGAGTTCAACATGTAAGAAGTAGAAAGTACAGGTATTTGAGTTCAACATGTGAGAAGTAGAAAGTACAGGTATTTGAGTTCAACATGTAAGAAGTAGAAAGTACAGGTATTTGTGTTCAACATGTAAGAAGTAGAAAGTTCAGGTATTTGTGTTCAACATGTAAGAAGTAGAAAGTACAGGTATTTGAGTTCAACATGTAAGAAGTAGAAAGTACAGGTATTTGTGTTCAACATGTAAGAAGTAGAAAGTTACAGGTATTTGATGTTCAACATGTAAGAAGTAGAAAGTACAGGTATTTGAGTTCAACATGTAAGAAGTAGAAAGTACAGGTATTTGTGTTCAACATGTAAGAAGTAGAAAGTACAAGGTATTTGAGTTCAACATGTGAGAAGTAGAAAGTACAGGTATTTGAGTTCAACATGTAAGAAGTAGAAAGTACAGTATTTGAGTTCAACATGTAAGAAGTAGAAAGTACAGGTATTTGAGTTCAACATGTAAGAAGTAGAAAGTACAGGTATTTGTGTTCAACATGTAGAGAAGTAGAAAGTACAGGTATTTGAGTTCAACATGTAAGAAGTAGAAAGTACAGGTATTTGTGTTCAACATGTGAGAAGTAGAAAGTACAGGTATTTGTGTTCAACATGTGAGAAGTAGAAAGTACAGGTATTTGAGTTCAACATGTAAGAAGTAGAAAGTACAGGTATTTGAGTTCAACATGTGAGAAGTAGAAAGTACAGGTATTTGAGTTCAACATGTAAGAAGTAGAAAGTACAGGTATTTGAGTTCAACATGTAAGAAGTAGAAAGTACAGGTATTTGTGTTCAACATGTGAGAAGTAGAAAGTACAGGTATTTGAGTTCAACATGTAAGAAGTAGAAAGTACAGGTATTTGTGTTCAACATGTAAGAAGTAGAAAGTACAGGTATTTGAGTTCAACATGTGAGAAGTAGAAAGTACAGGTATTTGTGTTCAACATGTAAGAAGTAGAAAGTACAGGTATTTGTGTTCAACATGTAAGAAGTAGAAAGTACAGGTATTTGTGTTCAACATGTAAGAAGTAGAAAGTACAGGTATTTGAGTTCAACATGTGAGAAGTAGAAAGTACAGGTATTTGTGTTCAACATGTAAGAAGTAGAAAGTACAGGTATTTGAGTTCAACATGTAAGAAGTAGAAAGTACAGGTATTTGAGTTCAACATGTAAGAAGTAGAAAGTACAGGTATTTGAGTTCTAACATGTAAGAAGTAGAAAGTACAGGTATTTGAGTTCAACATGTAAGAAGTAGAAAGTACAGGTATTTGAGTTCAACATGTAAGAAGTAGAAAGTACAGGTATTTGTGTTCAACATGTAAGAAGTAGAAAGTACAGGTATTTGAGTTCAACATGTAAGAAGTAGAAAGTACAGGTATTTGTGTTCAACATGTAAGAAGTAGAAAGTACAGGTATTTGAGTTCAACATGTAAGAAGTAGAAAGTACAGGTATTTGAGTTCTAACATGTAAGAAGTAGAAAGTACAGGTATTTGAGTTCAACATGTAAGAAGTAGAAAGTACAGGTATTTGAGTTCAACATGTGAGAAGTAGAAAGTACAGGTATTTGGTTCAACATGTGAGAAGTAGAAAGTACAGGTATTTGGTTCAACATGTGAGAAGTAGAAAGTACAGGTATTTGAGTTCAACATGTAAGAAGTAGAAAGTACAGGTATTTGAGTTCAACATGTGAGAAGTAGAAAGTACAGGTATTTGAGTTCAACATGTAAGAAGTAGAAAGTACAGGTATTTGAGTTCAACATGTAAGAAGTAGAAAGTACAGGTATTTGTGTTCAACATGTGAGAAGTACAAAGTACAGGTATTTGAGTTCAACATGTAAGAAGTAGAAAGTACAGGTATTTGTGTTCAACATGTAAGAAGTAGAAAGTACAGGTATTTGAGTTCAACATGTGAGAAGTAGAAAGTACAGGTATTTGTGTTCAACATGTAAGAAGTAGAAAGTACAGGTATTTGTGTTCAACATGTAAGAAGTAGAAAGTACAGGTATTTGTGTTCAACATGTAAGAAGTAGAAAGTACAGGTATTTGAGTTCAACATGTGAGAAGTAGAAAGTACAGGTATTTGTGTTCAACATGTAAGAAGTAGAAAGTACAGGTATTTGAGTTCAACATGTAAGAAGTAGAAAGTACAGGTATTTGAGTTCAACATTTAAGAAGTAGAAAGTACAGGTATTTGATTTCTACATGTAAGAAGTAGAAAGTACAGGTATTTGAGTTCAACATGTAAGAAGTAGAAAGTACAGGTATTTGAGTTCAACATGTAAGAAGTAGAAAGTACAGGTATTTGTGTTCAACATGTAAGAAGTAGAAAGTACAGGTATTTGAGTTCAACATGTAAGAAGTAGAAAGTACAGGTATTTGAGTTCTACATGTAAGAAGTAGAAAGTACAGGTATTTGAGTTCAACATGTAAGAAGTAGAAAGTACAGGTATTTGAGTTCAACATGTGAGAAGTAGAAAGTACAGGTATTTGGGTTCAACATGTGAGAAGTAGAAAGTACAGGTATTTGGGTTCAACATGTGAGAAGTAGAAAGTACAGGTATTTGAGTTCAACATGTAAGAAGTAGAAAGTACAGGTATTTGTGTTCAACATGTAAGAAGTAGAAAGTACAGGTATTTGAGTTCAACATGAGAGAAGTAGAAAGTACAGGTATTTGAGTTCAACATGTAAGAAGTAGAAAGTACAAGTATTTGGGTTCAACATGTAAGAAGTAGAAAGTACAGGTATTTGTGTTCAACATGTAAGAAGTAGAAAGTTCAGTTATTTGTGTTCAACATGTAAGAAGTAGAAAGTACAGGTATTTGAGTTCAACATGTAAGAAGTAGAAAGTACAGGTATTTGTGTTCAACATGTACTGTAAGAAGTAGAAAGTACAGGTATTTGAGTTCAACATGTAAGAAGTAGAAAGTACAGGTATTTGAGTTCAACATGAGAGAAGTAGAAAGTACAGGTATTTGAGTTCAACATGAGAGAAGTAGAAAGTACAGGTATTTGAGTTCAACATGTAAGAAGTAGAAAGTACAGGTATTTGAGTTCAACATGTGAGAAGTAGAAAGTACAGGTATTTGAGTTCAACATGTAAGAAGTAGAAAGTACAGGTATTTGAGTTCAACATGTAAGAAGTAGAAAGTACAGGTATTTGTGTTCAACATGTGAGAAGTACAAAGTACAGGTATTTGAGTTCAACATGTAAGAAGTAGAAAGTACAGGTATTTGTGTTCAACATGTAAGAAGTAGAAAGTACAGGTATTTGAGTTCAACATGTGAGAAGTAGAAAGTACAGGTATTTGAGTTCAACATGTAAGAAGTAGAAAGTACAGGTATTTGTGTTCAACATGTAAGAAGTAGAAAGTACAGGTATTTGAGTTCAACATGTGAGAAGTAGAAAGTACAGGTATTTGTGTTCAACATGTAAGAAGTAGAAAGTACAGGTATTTGTGTTCAACATGTAAGAAGTAGAAAGTACAGGTATTTGTGTTCAACATGTAAGAAGTAGAAAGTACAGGTATTTGAGTTCAACATGTGAGAAGTAGAAAGTACAGGTATTTGTGTTCAACATGTAAGAAGTAGAAAGTACAGGTATTTGAGTTCAACATGTAAGAAGTAGAAAGTTCAGTTATTTGTGTTCAACATGTAAGAAGTAGAAAGTACAGGTATTTGAGTTCAACATGTGAGAAGTAGAAAGTACAGGTATTTGGGTTCAAAATGAGAGAAGTAGAAAGTACAGGTATTTGAGTTCAACATGTAAGAAGTAGAAAGTACAGGTATTTGAGTTCAACATGTAAGAAGTAGAAAGTACAGGTATTTGTGTTCAACATGTAAGAAGTAGAAAGTACAGGTATTTGAGTTCAACATGTGAGAAGTAGAAAGTACAGGTATTTGGGTTCAAAATGAGAGAAGTAGAAAGTACAGGTATTTGAGTTCAACATGTAAGAAGTAGAAAGTACAGGTATTTGGGTTCAACATGTAAGAAGTATAAAGTACAGGTATTTGAGTTCAACATGTGAGAAGTAGAAAGTACAGGTATTTGTGTTCAACATGTAAGAAGTATAAAGTACAGGTATTTGGGTTCAACATGTAAGAAGTATAAAGTACAGGTATTTGGGTTCAACATGTAAGAAGTAGAAAGTACAGGTATTTGGGTTCAACATGTAAGAAGTAGAAAGTACAGGTATTTGGGTTCAACATGTAAGAAGTAGAAAGTACAGGTATTTGAGTTCAAAATATAAGAAGTAGAAAGTACAGGTATTTGAGTTCAACATATAAGAAGTAGAAAGTACAGGTATTTGAGTTCAACATATAAGAAGTAGAAAGTACAGGTATTTGAGTTCAACATATAAGAAGTAGAAAGTACAGGTATTTGAGTTCAAAATATAAGAAGTAGAAAGTACAGGTATTTGAGTTCAACATATAAGAAGTAGAAAGTACAGGTATTTGAGTTCAACATATAAGAAGTAGAAAGTACAGGTATTTGAGTTCAACATATAAGAAGTAGAAAGTACAGGTATTTGAGTTCAACATGAGAGAAGTAGAAAATACAGGTATTTGTGTTCAAAAGGTAAGAAGTAAAAAGTAGTGGAGTAAAGTACTGATAAAATGTATTTTAGTACTGTAACGAAGTGTTGTACTGCACTACTTCCCTCCTCTGTTAAAAGGATATTGCGATGGTCTAACCTCCATTAAAAGTGGAGGCAATATCTTGACAGCATTAAACAAATCAATGTAATTTCCAGTGGTGAAAGTCTCATCCTAGGTTCATGATGGTTGTATGTAATGGTTGTGTTGAGCTATACCTGCCTTTTATGGCTGCTTGCTGCCCATGAATTAAGTTTCTGTCCGTTCCCCCGAGCAGCAGATCTGAACGCCGGTTGCCGGCCTGGATACGAGGGAGGACAGCTACACTTTCAGCATGAATAATTACTCCAGAAGCTATACTGTGCCACTCTTCACCTTCAGGCTGCACTTTATGTGTCACTCATCGTGGTGAGCGGAGACAGGTTTCTGCTTCAGGCTGAGGCGAGGACACACAGACTGACTTCACTTGAAATGGATGAATGGACGGAGGCAGAAGACGCGTCCGATCAAAGTCTGGCTTCACCTTTCTTCTGTGAAGTTGATGCATGAGGTTGCTACGAAAGAAACACAGTATTATTTATACTGTTACATAAATCTGTTTACTCGTGATCGTAAAGGTCACCTATTACGCAAATCCTCTTCTTCATGTCTCCTCTACATCAACATGTGTCCTCTCTTCTTCACGTCTCTTCTACATCAACATGTGTCCTCTCTTCTTCATGTCTCTTCTACATCAACATGTGTCCCCTCTTCTTCATGTCTCTTCTACATCAACATGTGTCCCCTCTTCTTCATGTCTCTTCTACATCAACATGTATCCCCTCTTCTTCATGTCTCTTCTACATCAACATGTGTCCCCTCTTCTCCGTGTCTCTTCTACATCAACATGTGTCCCCCTCTTCTCCGTGTCTCTTCTACATCAACATGTGTCCCCTCTTCTCCGTGTCTCTTCTACATCAACATGTGTCCCCTCTTCTCCATGTCTCTTCTACATCAACATGTGTCCCCTCTTCTCCATGTCTCTTCTACATCAACATGTGTCCCCTCTTCTCCATGTCTCTTCTACATCAACATGTGTCCCCTCTTCTCCATGTCTCTTCTACATCAACATGTGTCCCCTCTGTGGAAAGAGACTCTGAAAGTTTCAGGAACAAAGATTCTCTCTCTTTTTGATCCATTTCTATAAAAACCTGTCTGAAAATGAGCTGATCAGATTTTGGCCACTTTGTGATGTCATGACGATGTGTTGTCTTGTGTAACCATTAGCCAATCAGCAACAAGGTAGGTCCAGTAGGTCTAATCGGATACTAGGGCCAAATGCAAAGGGTTTATAACGGGAAGGGATGCCAGCAGCATTGTTATAGGGTTTCTAGTTTGACTTCCCCCCAATGTTACTCTTGATGGAGGATAAGAGTGAATCTGACTTCGCTGTAAATCCGATTCTCGACTTCTCTACTCGTCTTAGTCGCAGCAGAAGCATGTCTTTGTTCTTATTGGGTAAACAGAGAGGTTCCTGACACCTTGAAGTGACATTCCTCCGCAGACAGACGGGACACACGGATGTTTCCAGCTCCGTGTTGTTACTCACCGAGGCAACACGCCAATGTCTTATTAAAGTTATTTCCCAGAAGACCCCAGGGACAGCTGGACGTGACTCCGTGACCTCTGTGTCCTTTATCGTTCACCCTGACAGTAACCGTACTTTTGGACAGGGGAAGATCGATCGTGCTCTTTGTCGAGGCGATGACTTAGCCTGCAGAGCTCAGAGAGTGAGACGCCGCTCGATCCGTCTTTATTTAGCCGGTTATCAATCTCGTTTGGCAACAAAACCCAATCGTTGGCTGCAGCAGGAGGAGGAGGAAGGCTGGCAGCCATTACTCTGCGGGGGGGGGGGTTCACAACTGTATGTGAAAACCGTAGACACACTAATTATCAGAGGGGGGAAGTAGTGAAGTACAAATACTTCGTTACAGTACTTATGTACATGTTTCTGGTTTCAGTACTTTACTCCACAACTTATTTTCTACTTCTCACATGTTGAACTCAAATACCTGTACTTTCTACTTCTTACATGTTGAACTCAAATACCTGTACTTTCTACTTCTTACATGTTGAACTCAAATACCTGTACTTTCTACTTCTTACATGTTGAACTCAAATACCTGTACTTTCTACTTCTCACATGTTGAACTCAAATACCTGTACTTTCTACTTCTTACATGTTGAACTCAAATACCTGTACTTTCTACTTCTTACATGTTGAACTCAAATACCTGTACTTTCTACTTCTTACATGTTGAAAACAAATACCTGTACTTTCTACTTCTCACATGTTGAACACAAATACCTGTACTTTCTACTTCTTACATGTTGAAAACAAATACCTGTACTTTCTACTTCTTACATGTTGAACTCAAATACCTGTACTTTCTACTTCTTACATGTTGAACTCAAATACCTGTACTTTCTACTTCTTACATGTTGAACTCAAATACCTGTACTTCCTACTTCTCTCATTTCCCAAACAGCTGCTTCCTTTAGTCTGAATGTGTGTTGGTGCGTGATCATTATTCTTTAGAGTCACTGCGTGCCTATTGGTTGGAACACGATCCGTGTATCCATCACTTCCTGGTCTTCTCTAAAGAAGAGGGACCAATGGAAACGTTGTCATGTTGCCGTTGTTCAGCATGGAAACATTCATTAGCTAACAATGACATTATTGTTCTATTGATATAAAGAGAGGTCAGGTACTCTTTAAAACAGCTGCTAGTTATGGGTACTTTTCACTGAAGTACAGTATTTTTAAACATGAATATCTGTACTTCTACTTGAGTAAAGGATGTGTGTACTTTTGCCACCTCTGCCTTTTACATATAGTTCGCTGTAAAAGATCCGCACAAAAACATTCCCGTCCCTGTTGTCACGGTCCTTTGGATTAATGTTGGATAAACCCTGATGCTTGTTCCGCCTCCAAAAGACAGAACAATATGTTTGTAATTCATGGAAACAGTGGTGCGTTGAACGTCCTGATGTTGTATGCGAGCGCTCTGCCTTTTTAATCACTGTTCTCGGTGTAAACGTGCCTCTGGAGTTTGATTGTACCGCACGCTGTCATGTTTGCACGTTACTGAAGCGTGTCCATGCAAGGTGTTTGAAATAAAGACCTCAGAGGATAGAACGCTTAACCATTGTTACTTCAGAAGTATCACTTTGCTCCTAAAAGCCCCCTGACATTTGGACCTCACATTGTTCTCTGCCAGAGAAGGTTTCTTATTGTGTACAACTTAAGAAACCTTTTTTTCATCATTACCTTGTTTCTTGTAATGCTTTGTTTTCTTCCTGTAGTTATCCAACAGAGTTTAAATGTTGAGCTGGACAATCTCAATCTGACGTTAAAAAAATGAAATATAAGAAAAGATACGGACACTTGCCTTTCTTTGCCGCCTTTTCCTCAATAGACTTCTGTGATGTCACATGGACTGATCCATTATTTGAATAGGGGGGTCAAATGTATGGCGTTTTAATTTTATCTTTAAAATATTACTTTTCCCTTTCAAAGCCCTCAACAACCTTGCCCCCCCCCTACCTCTGTGACCTCATCCAACGACACACCCCCACCCGTCGCCTCAGGTCTGCTGACGCTAACCTACTGCAGCCCGTCAGGACCGGTCAGGACAAAGCTCCGGACCTGGGGTGACAGGGCCTTCGCAGCAGCCCCTCCCCCACACTCTGGAACTCCCTCCCCAGCCACGTCAGATCCGCCAACACTCTCACATCATTCAAACAATCCCTCAAAACTCACCTTTTCACTCTTGCCTTCGACTCCTCATCCACTAACCCCTCACCCTTATTCCTCCTAGCTTAGCACTTTCTACTTTTGTTGTTATGTTGTTTTACTTGCTTGTAAGCGCTTTGAGCACCAGGAAAAGCGCTTTATAAATGTATTATTATTATTATAGATAATTCATGTATTTTTTCAGATTTTTTTTCCTCAGTTAAAGTACACACGCATTATGATTACATTAGCATCAAAATGTTGGTATAATTGGCAATTTGTATTTGTTTAATATTCAATGAATATGTGATGATGCTCAGTGAGGACATGCACAAATGAACCAGAGGGCTGAATTGCTTTGCGTCGAAAGGTGCTATATAAATAAACTTGCCCTGCGCTGCCTTACAGTTCAGACAAACCTTTTTTTAAACACTAATCTGATAAAATATTTGTTGCAGAATACAAAAAATTGTGAATCTCTAGTAGGTCGTAAAGTTCTGTTTTGATGCGTGACTTCTCCTTGCCGTTAGTTGTGCATAATAGGAAATGAAAATACATTTTTGTAAGTTGTCTACTACAAAGACAACTAATTATTATAAAACAAAAACAAAGTATATATATTTATTTTACATTGTAATGCAAAACACCCTTTAATTCAGTGCTTTAAAATATATGTTGTAGTTTCCTTTAATTTAAAATCTTTGAAGTAAGCACCCGATTCAGAGCATCACCCCTCCACGTTGTCCCGCCTGATGACAGATGGCGAACTTCCTGAAATATTGGCACAGATATTACTTAAATGACATTCTGTTCATTCAGCCTCAACTCTAAATGTCATCATTTGCATAAATCAGCAGCCGATGTGTCCCAGGACATTAGATAATCCGTCCAGTCGGATCCCCTGCCAACACTTTTCATCTTAATGGATGACGAATTGACTAACCACACGATGAAAGAGAGATTTATTTTAAAAACCCGCCTTAAAAATTGTGCATTGACAGTTTTCATATCGCTGACCAGTGGGCCGAGGAGAGGGCTTCTTACCGAAAGCATCCCTTTTCTGAGATGAAAGAAGTTGAAGCGTATCTGGATCTTTAATTGCAGTCACAAGCCATCTGAGACCTGTCATGGGAAACAGAAATCTCAGGAAATCTGATGTTATCTGTGTGATAACGAGGCGTAGAGATTCCCATCACGTTCACTGACTGCAAAGTGTCCGATCGGTTTCACGCTGATGTTAAAATTCCTCTGCACGCTCCAAATGAATTACTCTCATCCCTGCATCGTGTTAGACTTTGAAGACACATGGTAACTTTTGTCTAATCCTTATAGTTAGACCTCGTGTGAACTCTAACGTTTACCTTATAGTCGCCGGATGTTTAGCATGTGACTCCATAGCCAAGAGAGGAGAGAAAACACCTTCAAAGACTCTTAAGTATACACTAATGGGAATCTGATAAAAATATTTTTTGCAGAATACAAAAAATGGTGAATCTCTAGTAGGTCGTAAAGTTCTGTTTTGATGCATGATGTGACTTCTCCTTGCCGTTAGTTGTGCATAATAGGAAATGAAAATACATTTTTGTAAGAGCTTCTTATTACATATTTCCAACAAGATGCTTTAATAACAAAACAAGCCTTCAACGGACATGATTGTGATGACTGTCAATCTGGGGAAATGCCATTGTCCTCACAAGATGTTCGACGTAATATACGATTTTAAAATATATTTTCCACATATTATACAATGCTGTCGAAAAATATGAGAAAAAATATGTCTTGAAACGCACAGTTAACACAAAACACCATTAAAACACGCACAAGCTATGTGAATAAGCCTTTATCAGTTATTGTAAAGCAGATCGTGCTGCATAGTTACGTTACGCTGCTGGCTCTCCTCTCCCATACTCTGTGACTCGAAAGAAGGTCAGTGAGTGGATTGTATATTTGACTAACAACGCTCCAATCTGCGGTGTTCACAGATGAGAGCAAGCTGACTCTGCCTTTCTGTTATTTGGGGTATTTTTAATGTGATCTTTTCTGGATCCGTGGCCTTTTTACTTTAAAGGAAGGCAGCAGAACACATTTTGTCATAATGAGAGGGTTTATGCAGGAAGGCTTAGAGACGGTCAGCGATGGAAGATGAGACACAAACAGCTGCTGAAGCTTTAATTAGACTGTGGTTTAGAAATAGCAGGTGCATAATGGACTACTGGAAGACACAACTCAAACCAAAATATATCTAAATAACCCAAGATATCTATATGATCTGATCGAGCAACAACATCTGCGTCTCAGGGTTGAAGCTGCACTTTTTGTAATGACCAGCAGGGGGCTATCCTTTGGTGTCTGATTGTATAGAAGTCGATGAGAAAATGACCCTACTTCTTAATGGATTTATAGCCTTATTAAACATTTTTTGACAAGTTTAAGGTGCAAATGGCGAGATTTAAGTCTTGTTCAGCACTTTGAGTTTTGTTTACGCAAATGAAAAGTGCGCTTATAAATAAAATATATTATTATTATTATTATTATTATTATGTTCAATACAGAATGATGTTCATTTTGATAATTATGGTTAAAGTGGACCTATCATGCTATGTTTGAAACATATATCTATATAAAACATGATCATGCATTTTAGCCATGCCTCATTTCGCTCTATTTGCTCTTTTCCAGCCCTGTTTTTGCAAGGGCTGATTCTGCTTTTGCGGAAGACTACAGCGCCACCTACAGGCCTGGCATATGTACTACAGCGTCTCCAGCGCTTTCGAGCGGTCTCTCATTCCTCTGATAGCTGTAGAGTTGCCCATACAGGCGGAGCACCCCTTTTCTGACGTCAGAAAAATTCAAATAATAATCAGATCCGTCGCAGCCCCGTTTCTAGAGATTTGGGTACGGAGGAAAAGAGAGAGGGTTGTGTTTTCTGACACTCCGGGGACACATATCCATGTATACAAGACGTACAAAAGTGCATTTTGCATGATAGGTCCCCTTTAAGTAAATAGTAAGTGTACTTATGACAGTATGTACACTTTCTACTGTGCAGGGAACAAAGATTATACGAGAGTTGATGGTCAGGTAGGTGGTGGATGTGTGTGTGTTTTTACCTGAGGAGTGACTGGCCTTGCTGCGTTTCTGCATCACCTCCATCAGGGCCCCCCCGATGCCTGCCGACAGGGCGGGGGTGGAAGGAGCCGAATCGCTTAAGGGTTAAATAGGTGATAAACGACCCACATAGTATGTCAAAAACATCAGAACAAAACAGAATAGTATAGTATGACAAAATGTCTGAGAAAAAAATACATAGTTATAGTAAGTCCGAAATATTTATGTCGTATGTCGAAATTGTAGTTAATTGACTTGTTTAGTTTTCGGTTGTATACTTAATAACCCTTTAGTAACTTTTTTCGGCTTTATGGTGAAGACATCAATGATGACAAAAAATTAATAAAATGCTTATGTATACAAAGGGGGCTCAGTACCATGATACAATGTGTTAAACCTCTTGATCACCATTATCTTCAATAAGATATGGATGCATGGAAAGTGAGATGAATTCATTATGTGCTTAAGTGCTCCGGGCCCGAGGTATATTCCTTCACACATTTTAAATTTCACAAATGAAATAAACACCAGGAGTCTCTGGGAGTTTCAGTGTCATTTTATTGTGAAAACATCGGACAAGATGAACCACTCTCCCACACTCGGTGTACAGTCAATTATTCATGATTTCGTTTTGAGTGCGCCTGAAAATAAACGGAGTAAAAACAGTGAGAAGCCGTCGAGGACAAAAAGAGGAGATTCTTTAGGTGTGTTGCCATGGTTATCAGAAGAAAGAAATATGGGTAGTCTGAGAATAAATAAATAAATAAGTGGCGTCCGTTTGAATTAGAGTCTTGCCTACTTCAGAGAGACGATCACTCTAAAGGCAGAGTGGGTACAGCACACACACACACACACACACACACACACACACACACACACACACACACACACACACACACACACACACACACACACACACACACACACACACACACACACACACACACACACACACACACACACACACACACACACACACACACACACACACACACACACACACACACACACACACACACACACACACACACACACACACACACACACACACACACAACCCTTACCCTAAACCTAACCAAGTCTTCACCCTAAAATTAATGATCCCCCTTATGGGGACCTCCAATTTGTCCCCATAAGGGAAGCCAGTCCCCACACGTGACTATGTAAACAGATGTAGGTCCCCACAAGTATAGTAATGCTAGACCACACACAGTGTGATCGGTCACTGAAGGAGGACGTAGACACATGAAACATGGATAGATTGTACAAATGTGTGATAAAGCCTTCCTCCCACAGTAATTAAAGAAGATTATTTAAATGTATTCCACTAGGTACGCTCTTCACACTTTCCCTGCACACAGCGGAGACAATAATGACAGAACGCCTCTTCAGTAACGCTGATAGCTCACTTTGTGGCGAGATGACGCCCCCATTCATCATCCTGTTTATCCAACATGGCAAAAATAGCCGTCAATGGGAACAACATGGAATTAAAATGTTGAGTATATCACAGAGAAGAGGGGTAATTCTAAGTTTTGGAAACATCTTGTTGCGCACCCTCCAGACATGGGACGATCAAAAATATGCTTTAAAATATTTAAATAGAACTTACAAATTTGGAAATGTCTTAACTTGTGTTCAGGTACAAAGTTTTAAAAGGCATCACATAGGACATATTTAATGTATCTGCATTTTAACACTTTGTGGTGAAAAACAAACAAATCAAAACTCTTAAGTTAAACATAAATCATTAGAATTTTTCTGCATGAACAAAGAAAACATTAATACCTATATGTTGGAAGTCACTTAAGTAAGGCTATTATCACCATTTATAATCACCATTACTTTATGGTAAGGGTATTTTCTCGGGATTCGTCCCATGTCTGGCACACACAGTTTTATTTTTCTGTTCAACTTGGGATTATTAGTTTAAAAGTAAGAGGAGGGTTGATTGATACCTTCTGACATTTGAAACCCCAAATCTTAAATAAACGTTATAATGCAGTGTAAATAAATGCTTGTATATGGAGGTCATGTGTTCACCCATTCATCCCCTCTTTTTCTCCTTATTATATTATTCTATATTACAGCAGAGTGTGTAAAACAGCATAGCGATAGGCAGGACATTGAGCGTTTAAAATGAACATAAAGGAATGAATAGTGTGTGTGTGTAGACTGGTATTACTATCCTTGTGGGGACCTACATCTGTTTACACAGTCACGTGTGGGGACTCGCCTCCCTTATGGGGACATAATAATAATTTTAGGGTGAAGACTTGGTTAGGGTAAGGGTAAGGGTAAGGGTAAGGGTTAGGCATGTGTTGGTTATGGTTAAGGTTAGGATAAGTCTCTAGGAAATGCATGTAAGTCAATGTAATGTCCCCTGAAGTGATGTATACATGGTATGTGTGTGTGTGTGTGTGTGTGTGTGTGTGTGTGTGTGTGTGTGTGTGTGTGTGTAAAGAGGTGAACATGACAGCTTAAAAACAACAGCAGAATGATTTACATGTTTACACTCTACACAAAAATGCATTTGAGCTGTAAATAAATAAATGAAACAGGAAGAGAAGGAGAGACAAAAAAAACCCGGCTTCGTCCCTCTATGCTGATGAACGGTTATATTCGTTAAATAGATGCTGAAATATTTGTTGGTGCCAAAATAAAAACCTTTACAAACCTTTAGTTTTTACTCCAATGCCTCTTCGGCCTTTTAAGGGAGAGGGTGGGAAATATACTTATTTGAATACCACACAGCTAGAAACCACGTAGCTTAGCTTAAAAACAGAAGAAAAAGGCGGCAAAATTCAATCTGCTCAACTCTTTTTTTCCCATGAGCCTCTGCTGCACTTTGTGTTTAGTGCTAAGCAACACCTGTTAGCATGCTTACACCCTATGATGGTGACTACTCTTAGCATGTTAGCTGCTACACATCAGTATTTTTAACATGCTGCTAGCGCATAGCAAATTAGCATATTTCCCATGTTGTCAACCCACCCCTTGATTTGGTATTGATATTAACCGTTCATGACACTATTCTTTGTTGTATATCAAATGTTTTTGTCTGTATAAATAATAAATAAAAGTACACATCACATCCTTGAATAACCTCCCTCGGATATGTTAAGAAGCTTTAGTATTCCTGCAATTCAGTCCAACAATAGACATCGTCGGAAAACAACATAATTATACCCGTTGTATACACAGCTGGGCAGCGAGTTAAGAATAGTCACAAAACAAATGTGGCAGTTTATTTTTGTCCACCACTGACTTTTATATGCAGTAGGCAATTTCTTGGATTGGGGTGTGAGAGGAGAAAATAGCGAGGCCTAAGAGGGCCTTTGTGTATCGTTTGTCTTCTTTTCTCGGGGCTAAATGAGCAGTTTAGGCTGAGGCTCAGTCAGTGTGTTAAAGTGCAGAGGTGTAACTGCTGAGTAAGATACTGCGTGGCATCAACATCAGCAGGAGCGCTAATGTGAAAGCTGAGTGCGTGTGTTTTTGTGGAGGCCGTGCTGAGAATACAGCCATTGTTTGTGCACGGCTACCGGTAGCTTGTCTCCTTTATTAGAGCCAGATGTCTGTGTGTGTGTGTGGGGGTAAAAAAAACAAAGAAATAAGGTCTGTTCTCTCATTACACCCCCCTTACACTGGCACATATCCACACTACGGCAATAATACAGTTACAAGGAAGGGTTTACAGCTAAAATGTGAAGAATAAAGTGTCATGTACATTTTACCAGCTTCATTTTAAAGACAAGAAAATGAAGAAGTTGACCCAGAATTGCAAAACTCAAGATAAACTGTCCATTATTTTTACGTACTATAGACAGTAAGACCCCTTTAATGATTGCTGAACAATTTAAACTAAATGTTGATAACAGGATTCAAGGCTCTTTATTTAACCATTACACCTTTAAATGTTAATACTGATGAAGAGTATGTACTTAATATACATAAAATCATAATTCTGGCTATTTACATTGTTTTTCTACTGCTTTTCCTGCCTTTTGTGTACACTCAAAACTGAATATCTAAATTGATGTTATGCAGATGTAGGGACCTCTGATACAAATGTGTGATATTGTGCGGTGTAATCGATGGTGTCTAGACTTCACTGGGCTTTAAAATAAGTAAAAATAACTCATGTTCCTTGATCCATTAGTCATACCTGCCGTCTTGTAATCCAGACATATGCAGTATAACAGCATCAGCGACATCTCTACACAGCATCTGGTGAATGAATTAAATACCAGCAGGAATGATGGACAACACTATGAATAAAACTCAAGGAATTTGTCTTATAAATAATCAGATTAACAGACTGCATGAGAAAATGATATTTATTGTTTTTATTTTACCTTGAAGCTGGAGTGGTTTATAATTCACAACGAGGTATGAATAAAATACTGTCTCTCTTCCCCTCTCTCTATCTCTCTGCTGTATAATACACAACGGCCTTTAATCCATTTCAGCGCGGGATAGAGAGTGCAGTTATTGACCTTGACAAGGCTTAGCATCGCTATCATTAATCACATTACACCATGAGATACAGTCTCTGATTCTGAGATGGGGGCATTAGATTCTGGATATGTTTACAAAGTACAGCAACGAGTCTCATGGTGTGGTCAAGGAGGATACACTTACGCATTTGCTCAACTTCAAAGATGTGTCCTGAACACTGAGTGTGGATCTCTGAGGCTCTGGCAGGCTTTTTGGCACCAAATGTTTGACAAGAGGAAATGGGACAGAAGTCATACATCTGATGAGTTCAGACACAGAAGGACAAAGCCATGAAATGTACCGTATACACCCTTCGAAAAATGGAAATGCTGCAATGTACCGAAGAAGAAGAAGAAGAAGAAGACATTTTAAGACCTAACATTTTCATCAGTCCAGGAAAAAAAAGCAATACAATCTTTCTCTCTTTAAGCGAATTAAATAATATATTGTTATTGCTGCTCGCAGCAATGCTTCATAATACAATAAAATAGCAATAAGCAAGAAGACAACAAGATATTCTTAATTTACTAAAAGAAGTGTTTGCAGGGGCTTTGTGGGAGTGTCCGCTAATCAGGTGACGAGATGCCTTCTTTAACCCTTTAACTACCACACTCTTTTCAAGCTCTGCGCAGACTCAAAGTCACTCAAAGTCACTGCACCTTTTCTAAACATGTCCTGTAGCTCAGAGTGTTAAGGACATGCACTTCGAGATTTGTCTTGGCAGATGAGAAGCGCTATATAAATTAAATATATTAAGGATGTTTGGTGTTACAGGCAATGATTTATTAAGCACTTCCTCTCTGTACATTTCAGTTTGCTCGGGGTGGTGCTTCAACCGACTTCATAATGATACCGTGATGGTCCGCTTGTTGTCTGAAGGCCGTGATGCTCCAGCTGTAGAAGGTCTTGGACGTGGAGTCATATATTACAGGGCGTCCTCGAGCCGGTGTCCCGCTGAAGTGTTTGAATCTAATGAGGGCAGGAGCGACTGGCATTGGAGCGAAGGACATGAATTGTGTTTTACAATTTGACGGAGTTTCTATATTGATCGGGGGGGACAGAGGGGAGACAAGCTTGGCTCCCACGATGCATTGGGGTCAGGGCGCGTGCGAGGCCACTGTTTTGCCTTGTAGAATCTGAAGCAGCCTAATTAGTCAGCAGTTTGTTTAAACATGTATCACGAGGAGAGTGCCTCTTTAGGTCCGTCCTCTGAGAGTAAGAGTCCCCTTTTAAAAACACCTTGAAGACCTGCTTCACCCACACATTTAAAGTCTTTGCATGCATTTGTTCCATTTTGCCCACCCTCACATCGAATCAGTTGACTGGACAATCCTCAAAGTTATGCCCAGCCTAGCACACATTACCTTTCTTTCTTTCTTTCTTTCTTTCAACACCTGTATGTACGTCTATTTCAGACCCTGCAAGGTACGACAAGTTTTACAAAAAAATCAAGTTTGTCTCCACTCTTTTCGTTCGCCTCTCCTTAATCGAAGCATCAGTTCTCAGAGTCTCCGTCCTCCATTAGTCCATCCGCAGGTAGCTGGGTATGGTGTAGTTGTACATGAGGAAGTCCAGCTTGTAGAGCTGGTAGAGTTGGATCTGCCGCTGAATGCTGATATTGCTGAAGAACTGTGCCGTCATGGCGTCCGTGGTGCGAGTGGATTTGGCGTAACTCGGGAAACGCAAGGAATCGCCGACACCCACAAGCCTTAGCACGTAGTTAGCATCTTCCTCCAGGGTGTCGTACTTCCCCACCATGTCGTAGTGGATGTGGCACGGGTGGCACAGCTCGTAGATGGACTGCCAGTGCTCGTTCAGTTCGCCGTCGCGCTGAGTCGCCGGATCCACCAGGTACTCGGCAAACTCTTTGAACTTCACATCGGCACCGTTGACGAGGGCTTCCTGGGTCGCGTTCTTGCGGTAATGCCGGACGATACGGGTGCCGAAACGCTTGTGAAAGGACGAGTTGTACTTGAGGGTGAACTTGTTGCGGTAAGCGGAGACCAGCCTCTCGAAGGGCTCACGGACGAAGAGGAACTTGAGGTAGTTCTTGAGGCGGTGGTTAATCTCGGAGATACTGTACTGGTTCAGCGTCTTCAGGTTGGAAGCGATGTGGGCTATGTTGGACGGGATTTCCATCGGGTCGCTGTGGAAAAAGAGGAAAATGGACATTGACAATGTGCCACCACATCTACATCTAACACTGTTGGGAAAATAGTGAATGTACTCTTCCAATATCAGAGTACACATGATAACAGAGGTATCCCAACTGTAGCTGTGAGCATGACAGGATGTATGATGGCCTAGAAGAGCATCAGGACGGTTTCAGGCATATGATAGCTATGTGACTAACATGATGATTCAGCCTCTATGGAGATAGACATATGACAAGCATGCTCATTTCTGACGTGGAGCTAATCTGAAGTAAACATTGATACTGCTTTCTATTCCTCCATCTTGTGACTGTGTGACTCCCTCTCTTGGATATCAGCATGTGAAGGACACTGTTCAGGAACTAGTTGATGCTCTGTATGTGATGACTCCTTCCATTCTGGAGAGGATCACAGATACATGGATCCTGAGGTTGAAGCTCAAGCCGGGGACGAGGGATTATTAACATTTTTAAGTATTCAGAAAAAGTCAGGATTTTGAGAAAAAGTCAGAATTTTGAGATTTTGAAAAAAAGTCATGATTTTGAGAAAAAGTCCAAATTTTTTAGATTTTTAGAGAAAGTCATAATTTTTAGAGAAAAAGTCATAATTTTTACAGAAAGTCATAATTTTAAGAATTTTGAGAAAAAGTCAGAATTTTTTAGATTTTTAGAGAAAGTCATAATTTTTAGAGAAAAAGTCATAATTTTTTAGATTTTTAGAGAAAGTCATAATTTTAAGAATTTTGAGAAAAAGTCATAATTTTTTTAATTTTGAGAAAAAGTCATAATTTTTTAGATTTTTAGAGAAAGTCATAATTTTTAGAGAAAGTCATAATTCTAAGAATTTTGAGAAAAAGTCATAATTTTTTAGAGAAAGTCATAAATTTGAGAAAAAGTCATAATTTTAAGAATTTTGAGAAAAAGTAAATTTTTTGAATTATGAGAAAAAGACAGGATGTATGATGACCTAGAAGACCCGGTATTCCTCCATCTTGTGACTGTGTAACTCTCTCTTGTATATCAGCATGTCATGATGGATAAGGATAATAAATACATGGATCCTGAGATTGAAGCTCAAGCCGGTGACGAGTGATATTTTTCTAACAAACACAATATGTCCTTAGAGTGCAAAACAAAAGTGGTTCGTTCCACATTGCACAGTAGCTGGCTGAATATTTCGTCACGCTTCTGGGCAGAGAAACAGGTCCCTCATTGGAAAAAGCAATAGATTGTAAATGTCCTTTGCTAATTGGAACAGTGCAATTAATGCCCTTCATTTGCACAGAACTGCTTAGCTAATACTGATCGACCACAGTGGTTTGATACTTGTATCCGTGCTTCAGGAGTAATTGATTACATTAAACACGATTGCGTAATCAGGATAAAAAAACCCACCGGTAACTGTATTCCCTTAGAGCAGGGGTTTCAAACTCAAATACATAGTCTCTTCTCCTTTTCGGTCAATGGAATGTTTACAGAGACATGTTTTGTTCACGATTATTATAAATTAAGATTTGCATACCATGAACGGAACAAAGATGAACTAAATTGAACTGATATCGTGTGCATTTTGTCAATCACAAAAGCATTATATTTATTGACATTTAGAAGAGAATGAACTTTCCAAGACTTCCAGAAACTAGACCAGGGGGGTATACTGCGAAGCAGGATTTTCGCTTAGCCGGCTAAATTCAGGGAAAACTCCGGCTTTCCGGTCATCCGAAACTGGTTCTCTTTTTAGCAGGCTAGATCTCCATGGTAATATATGCTAAGCAGCTAACCTGGTCGGGACCAGGTTAGGTTGCAGGCTAAGAGCTCAACTCAGTGAAAGCACCGCCTGCTGACCAATCAGAGCACAGTGTGCGGAGTTTAAAGCGATCAAGTCATATTACAGGAGAAAGGAAATACAGAAAAACTGCCGTCGCAGGAAAGACGGCCGGCAAAAATCACCGACTGTGTGAACGTGAACATGAATAGAATATCACCTCCATCTTCAGAGCAATCTGACTATTATAACATTAGCGTTAAGAAAGCTAAATATCGGCCACAACATAAGTAACCGGATCAGAGTACATTAAGTACAGTCCGCGGCATATCACTTCATAATGTATCACATATCTCCTGATCTGAGTCAGCTGAGCCGTATCTGGCCGTGCAACACTCACAGTGTCACATACTGTATGCAGAAGTATTATTTTAAGCAACACATAAGTTGACGAAACACTCGAGACAAATGTAATTGAAGTCAGATCGTGTTTTAGACGGGGCAGTGATATCATAAACCTGTTAATGTACGCATTCAAACACGTGTTCTGTTCCCAGCTGTATTCACCTTGCAGGTGCAGCTCTGTGGCTTTGATCCTGGATCAAGTGTTTAAGTCATGGATGTTTAAAGTTTAACTTCTTCATTTTTGACTAGTATTAAAGTTCACTTTTCATTCAGGAAGTATGACGCTGCGCTGTCAGTACGCTTCTCCATGTTTGTGATTGGTCGAATGCTCCAAATACCACCCCTTTCATGTGAACGCGCACCTAACTAGATAGGACACGGCTGGCTTGAGCGATCCACTTGATAACCCGCGTCGTAGTACAGTTTAGCGAGAGCGCGTATGTTTTGGATTAGGCCAACCGGCTAACTCAAACATATCCAGGTTAGGTTGAACCAGCTTCGTAGCATAGGCCCCAGGTGTCTAAACTACGGCCCGGGGGCCAAATGTGGCCCGCGGGACATTTTGAATCGGCCCTCAGCAGATTCAAAAATGTATAATGACTGAAGTATAATACGCTTCCGCTTGTCTTATTGTAATTCTTAAATACATGTTCAAATATATCACACAGTATTCATGTGTTAATACGCACGAATAAATTCACTAAATTAAAGTTAAAAACATGTTAAAAACAAAATCTAAGTTGATAATAAAAGAGCGCAATAAGAAATTCACATAACAACCTTGAAGTAGACCGTTCATATTTCCTCTTATTATAATGAATCTGAAGCTTCTGTTTTAAGGAATGCTAACACGATAAAGTAAACCCTCTGGAGAGCTGGGAGCTGTTTTTTTTCTTACAGCATTTTTCAAGTATCGAGAATAATTCACCTATATTCGATTGATTTTTCCAACTTGTAACTGAACTTAAGAGGCAATATACCTCTAGTGAACGGCCCAGCCCTTCGTATATTTTTCTATATGTGGCCCTCGGAGAAAAAGGTTTGGACACCCCTGGTCTACACTGATGCCCCACCTGTATTTTCCTCGTCCTGTGAGCACCATCATGACGCGTTTCCAGTTGGTACAGGCAACCTTGGGGACGTAGCAGTAGATGAGCTCGTGGTCCTCGTCCACCACGAGGTGTTTGAGGTCTGCGGGAGTCAGGACTCTTCGCTTATGGCTGGACGCGCTGTAGGCTCGACAGGAATCAACGACCTGGTCCCTCCGAGTCTGGTGCAGGATGGCGGCTCCAGACAACTCCGGCTGTTTAGGGAGATAGAGGAGAAGAAAGCGGGAGAATGTCAACAAAATGCTTTCAGTAAGTGTCTAGATATTAGTTGTGGCCTTAAAGCTGGTTGCTACCAAACAAATCAGCTTGTTGGGCAGTTGACTAATAAATCGGAAACAGGGGATTTTGGTTGGTGTTGTCAAAGTTATCCAGGTTTGTTCAAAGGGCACTTTATTGTCATATGCACAGCTACAGTGGAGATGAAAAACCTAAGTCACAGGCTCCTCCAACAATGTCATATAAATATATAGTATATAAGACGTAAAACAATATAAAAAAACGTTCAACCAGGAAGACCTTCTCTCTTCATTCATTTACTATGCTATGACTACTCTCTCTCCTCTCAATAAGTGATCGGGGGCGTCACTCTCCAGCTTAACCAATCACTTCGCTCTATTATCACAAGCCTATCATAGCGCTCCGCTAACCCTTTTAAATTAGCTTTCCCCCCTCTGTCAGCTGTCATTTCAGGAGACTCGACGCAACCCTCCTCCAGCCCTTTTCACCGTCCTGTCCCTCCGGATCCAGGTCAAGCTAAGCCCCTCCCCTTCAGACCGAACCCAACTACCCATTCACCACCACCAGTGTCTAGATCCCGGGGGGTTTCATCAGATCGGTTGTCCCCTCCCGAATGATACTTCCTGCACAACGGGGCCTAATCGCCAAAACTCCATTACATTCATTCGTGTATTCCTGGCAATAAATCTGTATTCTTACATCAAAACCGTGTCTCCTGATTGAGATGCAGTAATGCAGGAGAAGTTATATGTGAAGTCAAAAAAAAAATCAAACAATCCATTATACATCTTCCAAATACATCCAAGAATATGTCTGTCTTTCTTTGAATGTATTTTTTTGGAAAAGTTAAGAAAAAACTATTTTACTAAGAAAATTGCTTTAAAGGTAAGTTTCAGAAACCGGC
The DNA here is from genome assembly GCF_902827115.2 of Pseudochaenichthys georgianus. Classification (NCBI taxonomy): domain Eukaryota; kingdom Metazoa; phylum Chordata; class Actinopteri; order Perciformes; family Channichthyidae; genus Pseudochaenichthys; species Pseudochaenichthys georgianus. The sequence goes on from NW_027263093.1 coordinate 79,428, forward strand.
TCGAGATACACTTGTTGTTATATTCCATGGAATGCTCTTAACGTCCCGATAGCAATGAATATCTGAAGTGCTTTGACAAAGAATCCATAAACAAAAGTCATCTGTGGAAGCCGTGGCGCTGTAAAAAGTACAACCAATCATCTGAGCCGGCCCGGCTAAAGTAACTGGATGGCCTACCTGCCTGTCAGCCTTCCATCTGTGCACTAACTTATCTCGTGCCCTCATTGGTCAATTCGATTTTCAATTCAATCTTTATTTCAGACTCAAGGTCCATATCACATACAGAATGACAAGATACACATCAATAAGCTCTGTGAGGAAGTAGCAGATTCCTTCCGGCTGTGTATTTTCAAATTCTAGCGCACTCGAGCTGGTTTCTCCAAAATTACCTACCCCACCTTTAATGAACTGAAGAAATATATTTTAACATATATATATATATATATATTATATAAAAAGACAATGTTTTGCTTCCAAATACATCCAAGAATATAATTGTTTTATCTGTCTTTCTCGCAATGTTGTTTTCTTTTTGTTATGACACCTGTTGTTGTTGTCCTACAAGACATCTTCCTCATGTATTCCCTTTCTATGTAATTTATTATTTTCATTTGAACACAGCTTTGTGTAGATCTGCTGGACAATAAAGCACTTCTCCTCTTCACACCCTTTTCCACATGTTACCGTCATAACTTTTCTTTTATTCGTGAAGTGGACATCTCACTGTGCCAACAGAGCACTCTAAAACGAATGAAAGGGAACTAAAGCAGAGAGGGGTGATAAAGACAGTCATTAATCTCAGCATTCATTATCACACTCTTTCTGACTGTACCCGAGTCGCTCCGCAGACTGTGATGGAGGAAGATAACGGTACGTCCACACAGCAGCTTTCCAAAAATCTTGGAGCTGGGCGTGTCTGACAGATTGGGGATTTTTTGCGAGCAACTCGACCAACAACCAATCACATGAATCTCCCGCCCCCGACATACAAAGCAAAAAACTCCGGGGATTCTATGCGAGCAATATATATATACCGTACTTTTCGGACTATAAAGCGCACCTGCATGTAAGCCGCAGCAGCTAAATTGTCCGTCTGTCTTGCTCTCGTTCTGTCTCTCGGTTCCACTTTTACTTTGGCGCGCTACCTGTCTCACTCTTTTCCGGCCTCCAGCTTTTCCTGCTGGAGCCCGCCGCTTAAAGGTGGCGGGCGAGGACCGGTCCTAGAGCTCATAGTGTTAAAGGTGGTTAATTTTACCTGTAAAATCCATAGATTTAGGAGGTTCCCTCGTGGCCGTTAGCTGTACAAAAAAAAATGGGGAAAAATGTCGCGGCTTATAGTCCGAAAAGTACGGTATATATATAAACTCCCCAAACAGGCGAAACCCTACCAGTTTCACCCACTGTCTCTGCCACCTCCCTCCATGCTGGTTCCTCCGGTTTGTATCCCGGTAATAGTTCTGGTCGTAAAGAACCGGGTGATTTGCTACCGTAACTTCTCGTTTGGAATATGAGGAAATGAACTGCGGTCTGGTTCTCCCTGCTTACACGCGGTTTGATTGGCTAGCGCTTCTACTGTCAGATTTGCATACACGTGTTTGATTGGCTGACGCTTCCAGCTCAGCTTCAAAAGTTGAACATTGCTCAACTTTTGAATCCTGAAAATCCTGGAAATCTTCGCTTCGCTCCCCCACAATGCAGTTCGGCAACAAGCGAGGCAAAGTGACGTCATCCCCATTCAAAGTCAATGGGCAGAGAAGCGTTGGAAGATGTGTTTAAAGCTGCTGTGTGGACGTACCGTGGAGAACATTACAGATATTCAGTGCAAATCCAGTCAGTCATCATTCATCTGTGATGCTTGTGATGAAGAGGAGGAGGCTGGGGAGGAATTTAAAAGCGTCTGAGCGCAGGAATGTTTTCTTATCCCTCTTGATTATTATTCCTCTGGGTGTGAATCCCCCTTCAGGGCAGGTCCCCCCGGATTCCTCGCTAAATATAAATTGATGGTACTGTGATCTCCATCTACCGCGCTTTCCCAGTCACAACAAGTGTGGCCTTTCACTTCTCCAACCTGTCCTGAAATAACTCCAACCGAACGCTGGACACGAAGACAGCTTCACGTTTATGTGAACGTCTCTTTGAAGTCACTTTTTAAACAAAGTGGGCAATTCATCATCTGCACAGCCACGGCTTGTTGCAAGAACACGGGGGGAAATCAATCATCTGCACATTTTTCGTCTGACGGAAACAGACAAAAGCAGCCATTAAGAGGTGATGTAGGAAATGCATGTCTTGTTACTTCTAAATGGCCTCCTTGAGATGGTCATGTGGTGATGCTGGTCACAAGGCGGTGATGCCTGTCTTTACTTCGAGGACAAATCCATCGTGTGATTTTAGGAGGAGGAGTTTTCCCTCTGGGAATTCACATTTCAACAATATTCAACAAAGACTCGTGCCATCAGGGTTATGTCCTGAAACCTTTACTTATGATTAAAATAAATAAGAACATGCCCCAGAGTTTCATCTTCATCAACGTGACGCACCCAAAATAAGTTTTTTTTTTATTCCTGTGCAAAACGGGTAGCTTTTGTATGACCTGATCTATTACAGGGTCTACGCAGGAATCCTGAAGTCAGATGGAAGACCTTTTTTAAGACCCTTCCCATACATTTTAAGACCTCATCGCCACTTCGAGTTCTAACCGGTTACCTTGGCGACACACTTTACCTCCCACTATATACAGTATTGATTGTCCTTCCTCCTTATCTTCCAACCATTTGGACGCAGACTTGCATTTCACTATAACGATGTTGCTTAGCAACCGCCGTAAACGGAGCTTCGCGCGCTATCAAGAAGTGAGCGTGTGACGTCCTGTTCAGATGACGTCAAACCCAACGGGATGCCATCAATAAACTACAGAATCACACGACACACCTACGCCATGACTACATTCAGGCAGACTGCAGAACACAACCTCTCTGGACCATTTATATACTTATAAACAAGCTACACCATGTAACACCTTGGGAAATGCCGTTTAATACTTTTTAATAGCCTTCATTTTCGCTAAATTGATTGATCAACTTTTAATACTTTTTAAGACCCCGCGGACCCCCTGCATTACTAGATAATAACTTCCTGCATATGGATTTGGCTTCCATCAGAATACCCTGAGCACATTCAAATGTCAATCTTGTTCCCACAACATCAACCCGTTCCCTGAACACATGGATCTCCGATGAAAACAACATGTGTGCTTTTCCCACCAAAATGCAACTCGTGTGGATCTTGCCCTCAGCACAGGATGTTTTCTGCACGACATATCTTGCTCCAACAATTTATAATCTTGTCACAGCGGGATGTGAACTAGTGTGCACGCTATGTATGAATCTTGCACACAAAAAAAACTTGTTCGAACAACACTTGGATCTGGTTTGTTTCAGATTGTGCTCAAAATGTAATATCTTAATTCCTCATGATAGTAGGACACAGTTTAATGTCTTTTATCCAAAGCAGAGCAATTTGGGGTGACGTGTCTCAGGGACACAACGACATGCAGCGGGGTTTGAACCTCCGAACACCAACGCACTACTCCACACGCCTCCCTCGCAAATCAATACACTACCTCTTTTCCCCTCGTCTAGTTTTTCCGCCTTTCCCTGTCATGTGAATTCCCTGAAAGGAATTGCGAGGGAATTTTAAATCGACACGGCATGATGGGTTTTGAACATCTGTGCTCTCTTTGTGCGCCCTTCCTTTCTTCATTCTCACGCCAACACATCAAAACTCAACAAGGCGTTTCCGCGGAGAAGAGGAAGCGCTTTGTTGATGAGAATCTCTCTCTCCTTTATCCTCTCTGTGAGCGTCGCAGCCGTCCGTCCCAAAAGAGGACACACACTGTAATTAGCATGGGAGAAAGAGAAAGAAACAAGCGGGGGAATCTTGTCATCTCTTCCTCCGCCTCACTGTTCTTGCTCCTTATCTTTCACAGGATTACTTTCGGCTGTTTCATCTCCTATCCGAGCGTCTCGGTCAACTCTCTCGTCCATGAAAGGGTGAGGAGAAAGAGGAGGAGATGGAGGAGGAGAGGGATCACTGACCTCTGGCCATGTCAAGCCTTTCCCGTGGGAGAGCAGACACCATCACATGCACATTACTACGCCTTTAATCTATAAAAGCAGCTTCAAATAAAACAGTGCATGTTACATTTAGTTTGAACCCAGTTATTTAACTATTTAGCTGGATTATTGTGATATAATATAGTGTTACAAAAAGGGTCGATGAAAAAACTAGGAATTAAATAAGATGGCACAAAAAATGTGTTCTTAAAGGTGGGGTAGATAATTTTGGAGAAACCGGCTCGAGATCGCTAGAATTTGAAAATACACAACCGGAGAAAATCTGCCACTTCCTTCCAGAGCCCCTCCCCCAACACACACGAACGCGCACATGACCAATGAGGGCACGAGATACGTTTGTGCCCAGATGGAAGGCTGACAGGCAGGGAGGCCATCCAGTTACTTTAGCCGGCTCGGATGATTGGTCGTGAAATGTTCAAATTCGGCTGTGAACATCGGGCCATTCGTGAGGGCATCTTAAGCCATCGTATGACCGCCGGTGGAGTTTCTCAGGCTCCGGCAGCAACTTCGTGAGCGGTGGCAAAATCTTCGGCATGCCAAAAAAATAGCCGAAGGACCTTGAGAAGGTTCATTTTCGTGTTGAATTTGTGTGTCAATTTTGCCCTTCGTAAGGCCATCGTGAGGGCATCTTGTTATCATCGGTGCCATCGGGCATTCGCCCCGATCAGAGTGAGGGCGAATGCCCCGATGATAACACGAGGATGACACGACTTGACAAGATGCCCTCACGAGTGCCTTACGAAGTTGCTGCTCACGAAGTTGCCGCTCACGAAGTTGCCGCCGGAGTCTGAGAAACTCCACCGGCGGTCATACGATGGCTTAGATGCCCTCACGAACGGCCCGATGTTGCTACGATCACAGCCAAATTTGAACATTTCCTTTATCGTGTGTCCATCGGGTGTCCATTTCGGGACAGTGTGACAGGGGCTTTAGCAACTGCATGCATTGTCTCTTTTGCATCCTTGTCCATTAAAGGAACATGCATGCTTCTATCTCCCCATAGACATCATTATCAGTGTCGTATTATGCATAAAAGCGAAGCCTCGGCGTCCTTCTCTTCAGGAGGAGTTTGACAGAAGCCCGTCGTACATCCACCAGAGCGCCCTTTGCCTGTCGCTGCACATTTGTTGTTGAAAACGTGTGAGAAAGTGATGATGACAGGATGGTGTTTCCATATTTCAACTGTTCATTTCCTCGCCAAGGCTGCGAATAAGCCCCGACATGCAACAGCGCTAATGCTTTGTGAAGATATGCTGATGTCTGCACGGAAAGGAGATGGAAGAGGAAGGGAGCTGGGGGGGGGGGGGGGGGGTTACACAGACGAAGAGTAAGGAAATAAGGGACAGGTTATTAAGTAGGCTGGCGCTACACACAACCACGGGTCAAAATTCACTTTTTCACCGCATGTTAGGTCATCTGATGGTTGCAAATAAAGACAAACATGTCAACTCGAGTGGGGCCCGTATAACTACTGCAATGCTACTTCAAACGTGTATTATTTAAGATCATACATGATGCATATCCCGAAAGAAATTAGTGTTAAAACAAGCAATCGTATGAGTACTGTTAGTCTCTGTCTTGATAAATAATGACACTATTAAGCAGAGGTGTGAGAAGTAGAAGTACTCAGACCTTGTTCTTGAGTAAAAGTAGAAGTACTCAGATCTTGTTCTTGAGTAAAAGTAGAAGTACTCAGATCTTGTGCTTGAGTAAAAGTAGAAGTACTCAGATCTTGTGCTTGAGTAAAAGTAGAAGTACTCAGATCTTGTGCTTGAGTAAAAGTAGAAGTACTCAGATCTTGAGTAAAAGTAGAAGTACTCAGACCTTGTACTTGAATAAAAGTAGAAGTACTCAGATCTTGTACTTGAGTAAAAGTAGAAGTACTCAGATATTGTACTTGAGTAAAAGTAGAAGTACTCAGATCTTGAGTAAAAGTAGAAGTACTCAGACCTTGTACTTGAATAAAAGTAGAAGTACTCAGATCTTGTACTTGAGTAAAAGTAGAAGTTCGCAGACCTTGTACTTGAGTAAAAGTAGAAGTACTCAGATCTTGTACTTGAGTAAAAGTAGAAGTACCAGAGTGTAGGAATACTCTGTCACAGTAAAAGTCCTGCATTCAAAATGTTCCTCAAGTGAAAGTAGAAAAGTATTCTCATTAAAATATAGTGAAAGACAGTAAAAGTAGTCGTTGTGCAGATTGGTCCATTTCAGAATAATATATATGACGTGTTTTATAATGATTGATCATGAAAGTGTTCTCAAAGCTGGTGAAGGTGCAGCTAGTCTGAATGGCTTTGTAGACTGCAGGGTAGCTGGTGGATTTACTCCAGGTGGAACTAAAGATTTAACACTTGATTATATTTCACATCATTCATCCACATCTGTGAAGTAACTAGAGGTATTAAATACATGTAGTGGAGTAAAAGTACACCATGTACCTCTGAACTGTAGTGGGGTAGAAGTACAAAGTAGCATACCATAGAAATACTCAAGTAAAGTACCTCAAAATTGTCCTTAAGTACAGCAGTTGAGTAAATGTACTTAGTTACTTCCCACCTCTTGTATTAAGTATAGTCAGCCACTAATATTGCACTTGAAACATTTTTATCGGTCATTCTGTGTACTATAAAGAGTATTTCCCCCAGTAATTTACTTACTTGCAGATTAAGATTATCAATACAAGTAAAATCCATGAATATACCCGCATGGATTACTGTGAGATACATAGCAGGTATTATTACTTGTACTTCATTAAGTGTAATATCTCAGTACTCCTTTCACATGTGGCTATACTTAAGAGTATGAAGCTAAACCTGGATGTAAAGAAAACATTTCTCGTGTCCTTTACTCTTCCCCTCCTCCACCTCCACTGGCTTGAACCATTATTATTATAATGCATTCTGGGTACATAACAAACACAGGCTTTGTTCACACTGAGATGTAAGGGGGGGGGGGGTTCGGGGTCACTTGAGGTCAGCAGCAAATATTGACCCGCGCCCTTAATCTGACCGTGGCAAAACGACAAGAATTTGAGACTCTAGCCACACGGAGACGGTAACGAAAACTAACCGAATTTGATATAAAAAAAGTCTTCCGTCGTCACGCAATCGGCACCAGAAACGTGTCCGTCCGCACGAGACCGCTCGATCCGCTGGAGACGCTGTAGTACATATGCCGGGCCTGTAAGTGGCGCTGTACTTCCGCCACAAAATACACCAAAAGCAGCGAAGAAGACTTCACGAACATGCATGGTTGCCATGGTTGCCCTTCTGTTTATTCTCCGCTGTGGACGCTCTGGCTCTCTTTCTCCCTCCCCGAGGCAAGCGTTTGCTCCTGCTGTAAATCTCTCCGGTAGTCCACCAGCAGATGACAAACACCCACCTCTCCGCCTCTTCCAAGGGACGAGGGGACCGTGCGGCAGTATCCGTTTCCGTTTTTTCGCCGGTCAACATGTCCGTTAAAGTTTAAATCTTCTGGACAAAATTTGAAAAGTGCCGGTCAAAGTGAAGTCCTTACCCCAAGTGAAGGAGTTCAAGTATCTCGGGGTCTTGTTCTCGAGTGAGGGAACAATGGAGCGTGAGATGGGCCGGAGAGTCGGAGCAGCGGGAGCGGTACTGCAGTCGCTTTACCGCACCGTTGTGACGAAAAGGGAGCCGAGCCAGAAGGCAAAGCTCTCTGTCTACCGGGCCATGTTCCGTCCTACCCTCACCTATGGTCATGAAGGATGGGTCGTGACCCAAAGAACGAGATCGCGGATACAAGCGGCCGAGACGGGTTTTCTCCGCAGGGTGGCTGGCGTCTCCCTTAGAGATAAGGTGAGAAGTTCGGTCATCAGGGAGGGACTCGGAGTTGAGCCGCTCCTCCTTTGCGACGAAAGGAGCCAGTTGAGGTGGTTCGGGCACCTAGTTAGGATGCCACCTGGGCGCCTCCCTAGGGAGGTGTTCCAGGCACGTCCAGCTGGGAAGAGACCAAGGGGTAGACCTAGGACCAGGTGGAGGGATTATATCTCTTCGCTGGCCTGGGAGCGCCTTGGGACCCCCCAGTCAGAGCTGGTTGATGTCGCCAGGGAAAAGAAAGTTTGGGGCTCTCTGCTGGAACTGCTACCCCGCGACCCGACCACGGATAAGCGGGAGAAGATGGATGGATGGATGGATGATAACGACTCTATATAATAATATCAGAATAATAAACGGAGTCTCTCTTTTCCTCCCCCTCTGCTCTCATCAGTATTTTCGTTATCAGGTAATGATCGTATAGGGCGTAATCACGGAGCCGTTTGGCCCCCCAGAGCGTTGCGTCCGCAGATCGACCCACCTTGGGACCCATTATCGTTTCTGCGTCTCCCTGTCGGCCTCGTGTACAGATACTCGTGTTTAAAAATACTCAAGTAGAAAAGTACAGGTATTTGTGTTCAAAATGTAAGAAGATAAAGTAAAAAGTCGTACTGATACCAGAAACATGTACTTAAGTACAGTAACGAAGTATTTGTACTCCACTACTTCCCTCCTCCAAAACTCATACATATATCTTGAGGATGTTACTTTTGTTGAATTACCATACATATTTAAATGCAGCCACTCATTATTTATCCCTCAGAACTGCAGCAATATGTTATGAATACCGTCTCGGAGAAAATAAGATGCTAATGTTTCGGGATGTGGAGCCGAAGGGATTTTTCCGCACAACTTCAGAGCACTTTGTTTTGATACTTTCCTAAATAACTGCTTCCTATTGCAATTCAAACCCCGCAGCAGTGAATATTGCTATTTACATATTTAAGTAACTGTGTAGTCCTGTTTGTATTCTATAAGGCTATTCTGGTGCTTCGTAGCTGCAAACAGAGACGTAGTCAATTTAAACCCCTGAATTGAATCAGATTCTCCTCACTTTGGTTTGTAATGTTGCCGAAATGATTTTTCCCCTCTTATCTTTCTGTTTGTACTTCGGCTTATCTCTCATCTCTCGCTAGCTGTGAAGTCATCTAAACCAAAATCAATAGGTTTCATCAAAGCACCTCGATCGCCCTCTCTTTCACACACTCTGACATGCAGACACACACACACACACACACACACACACACACACACACACACACACACACACACACACACACACACACACACACACACACACACACACACACACACACACACACACACACACACACACACACACACACCATTATAGACAGCCTGTCTCACTAACACTCACTGCTTACAGACGGGCATTCATAGAGGCAGGAATAAAGCTGCCAGTCACACACACACACACACACACACACACACACACACACACACACACACACACACACACACACACACACACACACACACACACACACACACACACACACACACCACACACACACACACACACACACACACACACACACACACACACACACACACACACACACACACACACCACACACACCACACACACACACACACCACACACACACACACACACACACACACACACACACACACACACACACACACACACACACACACACACACACACACACACACACACACACACACACACACACACAATGCTTCACCTGGATCCCTGTAAAAGCCAACAAGGCAAACGGCCTCTATATATCTGTGACAATGCTGACAGTTTACGAGGAGAATCTATCCTTTCCACTGAGGCCTCGGCACATTAACTCTCCATAATATCATTTATTAGAAGTGGGACCAGCACAGGAAAGAAAAGGAAAGGGAGACCGCCCCCCCACCCCCCAAAAAAAACAACATATAGGGCCACTTTAAAGCCTCTTTTCCGGCCATATGAGGACACCAATCTGCAGATGCACGTCACGGGAGATCAGAGCGTCGCCGAGAGATAAGTGGAAACCTCATTTCACTTTTCTCTCTGCTGTGATCTCTGTGCCCTGGGGGGTAAAAGATGGGGGGGGGGGGGAAAGTGCTCACGAGAGGAAAGAGAAACTGTGTTGGCTCTAAGGGAAAGTCAGGCAGTTTGCCATTATCTTGTCTGTGGTGCTATACTATAATTACACCCCCCCCCCCCCCCCACACACACACGTTTCTCTTTGAGATACACTTAAGCACACACGTTCAGAGACACCCCACATGCATAGCTCTCTGGACGCACAGCAGCACAGGTGATGTGGAGACAGTGATATGTGCATCACAATGAGCGACAAAGCAGACTTAAGGTTGTCACAGGTGTGTTGCTGCGGTCACAGGCAGACGAACGTTTCCCATGATGCTTTGCTTTTGTGTCAGTTATCGTGCAGTTTGACGTGAAGTACGGTTGTTAATGCAGGATGGGTTTGTGCTTAGTCAGCTGGAGGGTGTGTTTAAAACCAGAGGAGGGAAGGAGTGGAGTACAAATACTTCGTTACTGTACTTTAGTACATGTTTCTGGTATCAGTACCTTACTCCACTACTTATTTTCCTGACGACTTTCTACTTCTTACATTTTGAACCCAAATACCTGTACTTTCTACTTCTCACATGTTGAACACAAATACCTGTACTTTCTACTTCTCACATGTTGAACACAAATACCTGTACTTTCTACTTCTTACATTTTGAACCCAAATACCTGTACTTTCTACTTCTCACATGTTGAACACAAATACCTGTACTTTCTACTTCTTACATGTTGAACTCAAATACCTGTACTTTCTACTTCTTACATGTTGAACTCAAATACCTGTACTTTCTACTTCTTACACGTTGAACTCAAATACCTGTACTTTCTACTTCTTACATGTTGAACCCAAATACCTGTACTTTCTACTTCTTACATGTTGAACACAAATACCTGTACTTTCTACTTCTTACATGTTGAACTCAAATACCTGTACTTTCTACTTCTTACACGTTGAACTCAAATACCTGTACTTTCTACTTCTTACATGTTGAACCCAAATACCTGTACTTTCTACTTCTTACATGTTGAACTCAAATACCTGTACTTTCTACTTCTTACATGTTGAACACAAATACCTGTACTTTCTACTTCTCACATGTTGAACTCAAATACCTGTACTTTCTACTTCTTACATGTTGAACTCAAATACCTGTACTTTCTACTTCTCACATGTTGAACACAAATACCTGTACTTTCTACTTCTTACATGTTGAACTCAAATACCTGTACTTTCTACTTCTTACATGTTGAACTCAAATACCTGTACTTTCTACTTCTCACATGTTGAACTCAAATACCTGTACTTTCTACTTCTTACATGTTGAACTCAAATACCTGTACTTTCTACTTCTTACACGTTGAACTCAAATACCTGTACTTTCTACTTCTTACATGTTGAACCCAAATACCTGTACTTTCTACTTCTTACACGTTGAACTCAAATACCTGTACTTTCTACTTCTTACATGTTGAACCCAAATACCTGTACTTTCTACTTCTTACATGTTGAACTCAAATACCTGTACTTTCTACTTCTTACATGTTGAACTCAAATACCTGTACTTTCTACTTCTTACATGTTGAACACAAATACCTGTACTTTCTACTTCTCACATGTTGAACACAAATACCTGTACTTTCTACTTCTTACATGTTGAACACAAATACCTGTACTTTCTACTTCTCACATGTTGAACACAAATACCTGTACTTTCTACTTCTCTCATGTTGAACACAAATACCTGTACTTTCTACTTCTCACATGTTGAACTCAAATACCTGTACTTTCTACTTCTTACATGTTGAACTCAAATACCTGTACTTTCTACTTCTTACATGTTGAACACAAATACCTGTACTTTCTACTTCTTACATTTTGAACACAAATACCTGTACTTTCTACTTCTTACATGTTGAACACAAATACCTGTACTTTCTACTTCTTACATTTTGAACACAAATACCTGTACTTTCTACTTCTTACATGTTGAACTCAAATACCTGTACTTTCTACTTCTTACATGTTGAACACAAATACCTGTACTTTCTACTTCTTACATTTTGAACACAAATACCTGTACTTTCTACTTCTTACATGTTGAACCCAAATACCTGTACTTTCTACTTCTTACATGTTGAACTCAAATACCTGTACTTTCTACTTCTTACATGTTGAACTCAAATACCTGTACTTTAGTAGTCAGTACTTCTACTTTCACCAGAGTATTTTTAAACACGAGTATCTGTACTTCTACTTGAGGAAAGGATGTGTGTACTTTTGCCATCTCTGTTTACACGTGTGGCATCCTGAGATTATGCAACTGTGAGGAGTTTTTAAACGTTCCTTCAGAGGCAGATGGTGCATTCAAGGACACACCAAAGTTGGCAATAAGGAATCCAATTCAGAAGCAACTTGGCCAGGTGGTAAAAAATAGATGTCAAAGGAGAGGATGATTTAAAGAGGCGTTTTTAAAACATGTCCTGCTCTCAGCTGCATCATCACACCAAGATAATGTAACATTAAAGTAATAACATTTCAGAGTCATCGGGATAAAGAGAAACCATTTGTTGTTAGCAGACTCAATTAGGCTTAATTTGTGTCGTTTAGTTTTAATAGGCTCGAACCAATCGCCAGAAGATATCTTTATTGAATAAATCAGCAAAACTGCACGTTATCTGCACCTCTCCGACCTCCTGCACATCAACACACCCATCCGCACTCTCAGGTCTTCTGCTTCCCTCCACCTCACTGCACCCACCATGGGGTCTGCACCCCACCTCTGGAACTCTCTCCCACCTGACATCCGCAACACTGACTCTCTCCCCATTTTCAAATCACGTCTCAAAACACGTCTCTTCACACTCGGATATCCAACCTGATCATTATCCATCACACATCCTCTGTATTTATTTATTTAATTAATTAATTAAATTTATTTTATTTTATTATTTTACTTATTTTTTTATTTATTTAATTACATTTATTTTATATATTTATTTAATTTATTTATTTTATTTATTTATTTATTGTAATTTATTTATTGTAATTTATTTAATTTATTGTATTTAATTTATTGTATTTATTTTATTGTATTTATTTTATTGTATTTATTTTATTGTATTTATTTTATTTATTTATTTTATTTATTTTATTTATTTTATTTATTTTATTTATTTTATTTATTTTATTTAATTTATTTTATTGTCTTGTTTATGTCTCTTATGCTGGTGTTATGTATTGTGTATCTTGTTTTTTTATGTGTTTGTACGGCGACCTTGAGAGCTTTGAAAGGCGCCTCTATAAAATAGATGCATTATTATTATTATGTTTCTACCATTTAAACTGAAATGTTGACTTCAAAGCCAATATTTTAATTGATTTTAGACATTTTCTTTCCAGCAAAAGCCCCAAAGATCCAGGGCTTCCTCTCAGAATGATATCCCGGCCGCAGACCATCATGCGGCACTAAAACCTTTCCATTAACACCTGCTCGTGAAATTCTTGTGAAACGGTGGGTTAACAGTTCCTTTCGGCCGCTTGGGCCTCAGGTATTCACTCAGCTTTACACTCTAAAGTCTCCGAAGTGCCCGAGGTAAAATAATGTTCACTGTCCCACCGTATTCCTTCCATGTGCCACACTGACTTTATCTGACTTTTACTGAAAGGGAAATATAGAGTGTATTAAATGATTACTTTGCCCGTTGTTGGGTTTTGAGAGAGTAAAAGAAAAGCAGCTTTTAAGAGAGGGAACAAACTAATTTTCTCCTGATCGATTAGTCTGAAAAATACTTTTTTTTGTGCAAGAATTTCAGTGTAAATCAGTCATTTATAGTCGTCTGCACTCAGGATTTATTAACTTTCGTCCAGTGTTATTGGAGGTCTTTTACCACGGTGATGCTGCCCGCACTATTTCCTACTGTTGACTTTATGTGCAATTGAGATGCCTTTAACGAACCCATTTACAGAGACCCCTCCTCAGAAGGTGTCTGTGGTCGAGCTTTTGCCAGGTATGAATTCGTGGAGCTGCATGAATATGAAGGAGAAACAGAGTGTGTGTTCTCAGTATTCCCCTGGATAAATATAGGTAAGGAAACATTTCCTCCGGCGTTTTCCGTGTCGCAGCGAGGGCCTGACACGTTCATCTCAGAGTATATTATCTTTGTAGGAGCTTTAGCTTAATACTAAAGCTACTAATAATAATAAATTATATTTCTATAGCGCTTTTCTCTAACTCAAAGGCGCTTTAAGGCCCGGACACACCAAGCTGACACCAAAGAACTGACACAGACGGACCCCGGCTGTTGTGTCGCCTCCATACTTGCCAACCCTCCCGATTTTCGCAGGAGACTCCCGATTTCACTGCCCTCTCCCGGGTTCATATTTCTCCCGCATTCCTCCCGATTTCTGACAAAATTGGATTTACTCATGACTGTTTCCACTCGGACTTTAATACAGCTACAACATTGTTTGGTTTCCATGGTAGCGCGTCTCTTTAGTAGAACGTGCAACCGAAAGTCTGAGAGGGTGAGGAAGATAAGTCATGGAACAAGAATCGACAAAACTCCCCCCTGCTCACTCCTTTCCTGTATAACACAGGAAAGCCCACACATATGCTCCATCAAGACAGTGCACTTACAACTACAATAAGCATGTTAAGCTAATACAGCTCCGGCGATCCATTAGCACCCCCCCCCCCCGCGGTGGTCTTGAAATGCTCCCGATTTCTGAGGTCTCAAGGTTGGCAAGTATGGTCGCCTCACGTCTCCTGCGTCTTAGCCATGTGTCGCACTGGAACCCACCGCAAAAACTTCAGCCGACGGCCAAGTAGCACGACGTACGAACTGCGCATGCGTGAGTGGCAATAACTCTCCTTACCAGCAGGCGGCGGTAGTGTGTATTCGTCATTTAAAAGAGGCAACAACCGGAAGACAGACTGCGTGATAACCGAGAGAAGAAGAACAGACTGCGTGATATAAACAAACAACAAATAGCGTGTGTGTTCCATTTTCACTCGACAGCGAGAAGCTCACGGGGCTTTCCCGAACCCGAGTCGAGAGCTGGAGTTCAATGAAATCTCAGATTTGCTTTCTTAATAGTTTGTTTGGGTCCCTCACTTCCGTTTCTCTTCTCATGCACTGATTCGCTAGCTGAACAGCCAATCAGAGTGATTTATTTTGCCGACAGTCTTTGGCCGACTTCAGTTTTTGGCCGAAAAGACACAACGGTGCGGGACACACCAATCTGAGTAGGGCGTGTCGACGTCAATGAATAAAACAAAACAAATAAAATAGGATAAACAGAAAGGGCAGTCCTGAGGAAGTTGATTGAGGGGGGGGGTTATGGATATACCGACTTGAAGAGATGAGTCTTGAGGCGGGACTGGAACAGAGTGAGGGACTCAGACTCACGGAGGTCTTGGGGGAGGGAGTTCCAGAGCCACAGAGAAGGCTCTGTCCCCGAAGCTCCGGAGTCTGGCCTTGGGGGTGGAAAGCAAACCGGTTGAGATGGATCTGAGAGACCGGGGGACTTGGTAGAGGATGAGGAGGTCAGTGAGGTAGGGGGGGCGGGGCCAGATGGTGGAGGGCTTTGTAAGTGAGGACCAGGAGTTTGTAGTGTGAGAGACGGGAAGCCAGTGGAGTTCTTTGAGGACCGGGGTGATGTGAAGCCATGATGTGGTGTGGGTGAGGAGTCTGGCGGTCCACTGAGGGAGGTGGAGCCGATGCCGTAGAGGAGTGAGTGGTTTTAACTCCCGGAATAACTTGTCTGACGCGCTTTGCTGTGTTCATAGATACCGATTGTGTTGTTGTTTTAATGACGTATTGGCAGTGTTTTATTCAGATGCGGAATAATACAAACCATTTATTGTATTGTTGTTGCAGAATAAAGTCAATTTCCATTCATTTCCTTTGCGGTATTCACACTCGAGGTTCTGCGGTCAAAAAACAATTGCCCAACAACACACACCTTACATACCTGTGTGATAGGGAATAGGACCCTCAACCCAAACATGACTTTCATTAAAATGGCTCTTATCTCATAAAAGAGTATTACCCGTGTCTCCCAGCTTATCAACCACGTTTCGTTTTACCTACAATAACAGCTCCTTTTGAAACTGAGAAATAAACATTTTTTGAAAAGTGTTGACTTGGAATCGATGTGGAAATCCATTCCAACAAGTCCTGATGTGAAATCTGGGGGTTTTGTTCTCTGATAAGGAATTAGGACGACGATGAGCTTCCTTGGGAACGAGGGCTGCATCCTCACAGGATGTCACCGTGTGTACGTTGTCTCGTGCCACACAAAGATGATAAAGCAAACAAGCTCGTTATGTCAAGATCATAAAACAATTTCCCCCGTTGATCTTCAGAAAATCTCTGAAATGCGGTCTCTCTTGTTTCTCGACGCAGATTATTTTCTCTCAGAACAAAACCTCTCCTCTAAATCCCTTTGTCTCTCCTCCGCTCCGCAGCGATGCTCACATGCAGCCTCCAGAGAAACACAGAGACACAAAGCCTCCGCCTCGAAATCCCTTTGTCTTTCAACCCAGAGTGACTTATCCAGACACACACACACACACACACACACACACACACACACACACACACACACACACACACACACACACACACACACACACACACACACACACACACACACACACACACACACACACACACACACACACACACACACACACACACACACACACACACACACACACACACACACACACACACACACACACACACACACACACACACACACACCATGTATACATCACTTCAGGGGACATTACATTGACTTACATGCATTTCCTCGAGACTTACCCTAAACCTTACCAAGTCTTCACCCTAAAATTAATGATCCCCCTCATGGGGACCTCCAATTTGTCCCCATAAGGGAGGCGAGTCCCCACACGTGACTATGTAAACAGATGTAGGTCCCCACAAGTATAGTAATACTAGTCCACACACACACACACTGTTCTGATGGTTTTACAGAGCTACACTCAGACGCTGAGGGTGAAAGGTGCCACGTTTCTTTCAAGTCGATGCCAGTGTTTGAAGCTGCTGTTCCTGCATAACACACACACACACACACACACACACACACACACACACACACACACACACACACACACACACACACACACACACACACACACACACACACACACACACACACACACACACACACACACACACACACACACACACACACACACACACACACACACACACACACACCGCAGCTGGTAAAACAATCCAGACAAGTAGTATCTTGTGGCACAGACACAGGCAGACACTTTCCACCCCTTGGCTGAATGCATCCATTTATGAAACAGTTAAATACTCACTCAGAAGTGTTGGTTGTGGATTGATTGCTTCTTTATCTCGCTCACATTTCCATCCAAGTTGCATCATTTGGACGGAGAGCAACAGCCAAAAAGTCTTTCAGTTTAATAATCAATGTAGGTTGTTGTCCAAATGATGATGCCACGGAAAGAAAGCAAGTGGCTAAAATGCGTTTTACTCATATAACAAGATGAACCGCCGCTTATTTTCCACTGAAACTATCTATCAATCAATCATCATCAAACTACCCTCATTGTTCATCGTGTTGTGGGTATGTGAGCGCGGGAGGAGGCCGCGGGACAAAAGCAGAGCATGTGGGAGTGGATCCACCTGCCTTAAAATCCCTCAAATCGAGTTGGAGGAGGCGTCTGTGTGGGCTATTTTGTTTAGCTCGCTGCTAATGCAACCCAAACGCAGAGAAGCAGTGGACGGAGGAGGACAGTGTAAAAGAGGATCTATCAATCACAAAACCCCCGTAAGAGTTTTCCGACCCGTTCAGCAACACACTGTTTATCATTGCTTGGAAGAAACTTAAAGAGGCCCTATTGTGCTTTCCTTCAGTGTGCTATGGTTTCTGTGCGTGTAAATTGTCTGTAAAGGCTAACAACCAAAAGTTAAGGAAGGAAAATATATCACTTTGTAACACTCTTCTATTGGCTAGCGCTCCAACACATTGTACGTGATAGGTTAAGGGGCGGGACATCTCTAAGCGGTTGACCAATCACAACAGAGCCGGTCAGCTAACCAATCAGAGCAGACTGGGCTCTGGTTTCAGACAGAGGGTGAAAATAGGTGCTGCAGCACAGGCAGGATGAGAAAAATAAAGAGCTTTTTGAACATTAAAGCATGGAGACATGTAGAGACACTACATACTGATATACACCTGAACATCAGCAGGAGAGGACTCTTTAAAGTAGAGACACTACATACTGATATACACCTGAACATCAGCAGGAGAGGACTCTTTAAAGTAGAGACACTACATACTGATATACACCTGAACATCAGCAGGAGAGGACTCTTTAAAGTAGAGACACTACATACTGATATACACCTGAACATCAGCAGGAGAGGACTCTTTAAAGTAGAGACACTACATACTGATATACACCTGGACATCAGCAGGAGAGGACTCTTTAAAGTAGAGACACTACATACTGATATACACCTGAACATCAGCAGGAGAGGACTCTTTAAAGTAGAGAAACTACATACTGATATACACCTGAACATCAGCAGGAGAGGACTCTTTAAAGTAGAGACACTACATACTTATATACACCTGAACATCAGCAGGAGAGGACTCTTTAAAGTAGAGACACTACATACTTATATACACCTGAACATCAGCAGGAGAGGACTCTTTAAAGTAGAGACACTACATACTTATATACACCTGAACATCAGCAGGAGAGGACTCTTTAAAGTAGAGACACTACATACTTATATACACCTGAACATCAGCAGGAGAGGACTCTTTAAAGTAGAGACTCTACATACTTATATACACCTGAACATCAGCAGGAGAGGACTCTTTAAAGTAGAGACAATACATACTGATATACACCTGAACATAAGCAGGAGAGGACTCTTTAAAGTAGAGACACTACATACTGATATGAACCTGAACATCAGCAGGAGAGGACTCTTTAAAGTAGAGACACTACATACTGACATACACCTGGACATCAGCAGGAGAGGACTCTTTAAAGTAGAGACACTACATACTGATATACACCTGAACATGAGCAGGAGAGGACTCTTTAAAGTAGAGACACTACATACTGATATACACCTGAACATCAGCAGGAGAGGACTCTTTAAAGTAGAGACTCTACATACTGATATAGACCTGAACATCAGCAGGAGAGGACTCTTTAAAGTAGAGACACTACATACTGATATACACCTGAACATCAGCAGGAGAGGACTCTTTAAAGTAGAGACACTACATACTGATATACACCTGAACATCAGCAGGAGAGGACTCTTTAAAGTAGAGAAACTACATACTGACATACACCTGAACATCAGCAGGAGAGGACTCTTTAAAGTAGAGACGCTACATACTGATATACACCTGGACATCAGCTGGAGAGGACTCTTTAAAGTAGAGACACTACATACTGATATACACCTGAACATGAGCAGGAGAGGACTCTTTAAAGTAGAGACGCTACATACTGATATATGAAATCTGGAAATGAGCAGAACATGTCCTCTTTAAATAACTTACAATTGAACAAGTGACTCAATGCAATCATCCTCATTAGATGAAAGGCCCTGTTGCCATGGTGCTGTGCGATCACTCTAAAGAGAAAGACCAAAATCTGCCAGGACTGATTTCCAACACACACAAAAAAAGGCAGCCGAGGAGCGGGGGAAACAGCTCGAGGCTACACGAGTGTGATGATGAGTGTATAAATACTTAGTCTGCATACTTTTCATCTGATTGTGTTTTCGCCCGGCCGACTACACTGACACATCAAGAAAATAATCTTGTACAAATACTTGAATTTTCTCTTCCTCATTATTCACATTTTCAATTAGAAACCATGAAGCGATGGATGAATGTGAAAATGTACAGTAACGTGAGCAAAAAGAGAAAACATATACTCCTGATCTTATGTGATCACTCACTTTTAAAGTGTACTTATTTCTATATACTTAGTTTTGATCTGTTATCTACATGTGACTGCCTTTTTACTTAATATGTGTCTGTCAGTAGGATTACAGAAATACTACTTGCATGAAGTATGAGAAATATCAAGACAATTAGTTCCCGAGGATGCCCCTTCAAGTAGAGACAACAACATCTGGCACAGATATATACAAAGTGTTGTAAAATGGTCGAAGCAATCAAATACAACGCATTTGCTTTGTAGCAGTCGGCTGTTTCCACATGAAGACTTAAAGCCTCAAGACTTGGCGAAGAAGAAGAAGAAGAAACTCAACCCCCATGCTTAAACCGACAAAAATATGTCAAAATATGTCCCAAGGGTCTACACTTTAAATTCCCTCTCACAAAGACAGAGCTACACACACACACACACACACACACACACACACACACACACACACACACACACACACACACACACACACACACACACACACACACACACACACACACACACACACACACACACCACACACACACACACACACACACACACACACACACACACACACACACACATACACACACCACACACACACACACACACACACACACACACACACACACACACACACACACACACACACACCACACACACACACACACACCACACACACACACACACACACACACACACACACACACACACACACACACACACCTCTCTCTCTCTCCACCACTGACCCTACACACCCCCCTGCAGTTGACTCTAGCAGCAGTAACACCCCCTTGAGTACACAGAAATATATCAATGGGACTTCACATGAGAGTCCATGTGCGCCAAGTTTAATCTTAAAGCCGTCCAGAAAACCACTTAAAGCCTCCCTGTGTGTATTTAAAAAGGTGCTCGGTGATGAATGTTCAACAGAACAAACTAGATGTGAGAAAGCTGGAGAGCAGAGGAGGAGAGGGGATGAAGGACAGATGGAGGTGTGAGGAGAGACGACAATATACTTACATAGTTATCACAGCAATAAACCGTATATCCTTTTGTCTTAATTTACATTATTTAATTTCATATTCTGTTCTTGCACACATCCCATATTCTATTGACATGTATACAGACTTTTTGCACTACTTTTAAATTTGTATTTTATTATATATGTTGCATTGTTGGAGGAGCTCAGGTCAGAAGAAGCCATTTCTACACTGTGGCTTTGTGCATACATTAAGACGATAAAGCCTTAGACAGTGGGAGATAAATAGTGAGCGAGATGTTGATGGCCGAAGAGAGGAAGAGCAGAAAGTATCCCATCCATTCCTGATAGCATCACCTCCTGCTTCCTCCTCTCTCCTCTCTAGAAAGAAGCAAGCATTGTTCTCCAGCTTCCCTCCCATGTTTCAAATCTCCATTTTGATTGGTTCTGCATGATGAAGCACACAGGCTTCGGGGGCAAGGTAGCAGAATCAGGATTTGATTACAATTAAAATAAATGACAGTGTTACAATACATTTTGAAATAAAGACTGATGTTTTAAAGGTGGACGTACTGAATGAATTCTCTTTATGGTTTATATTTAGGCTACTTTCCTTCTTCCTTATTTAAAATACATCTTTTTAATATAGTAGACACCTAATTCATCAACGTATCAAGCTTAAACTTACTAATGACATATTGGTTTCTTCCACATGTGGAAAACTTTTCTTAAAGGTCCCATGTCATGGCCATTTCTACTGATCATCATTCCATTGCTGAGGTCGACTAGAATAGATTTATATTGTGCAATTCTCATCCAGCATCTCTGTATAGTCTGTGTATTCACTCTCTGTCCTAAACGGCTTGTTGGAGCTCCTACCCCCCCCCCCCCCCTCCCTATGTGCCCAGTGGCAGTTTCATGTGACTATCTGCCTCACCCTCTCAGACTTTCAGTTGTGCACGCTACTAAAGAGACGCGCTACCATGGAAACCAAACAATGGTGTAGCTGTATTAAAGTCAGAGTGGAAACAGTCGTGAGTAAATCTGAGTTTGTCAGAAATATGACCCCGGGAGGAAACCGGGAGAGGGCAGTGAAATCGGGAGGGTTGGCAAGTATGGCTCACACACCGACTCACAGCCTCGCCGCGTCCCGCCGTCTCAGGGAGGAGAAATCGGCGGAGCTGCAGCTGCAAAAAGATTGAGTGTGTGTGTGTGTGTGTGTGTGTGTGTGTGTGTGTGTGTGTGTGTGTGTGTGTGTGTGTGTGTGTGTGTGTGTGTGTGTGTGTGTGTGTGTGTGTGTGTGTGTGTGTGTGTGTGAGGAAGTCCGTGGATTGGTCAATTTGGATCAATCCCGGGTCTTAACGTAACGGCTCCGCGGATTGGTCCATTTTGACCAATTGGTCCATTGGGTCGTCGTTACCTCACTTGGTTCCCGGAAGAAAAAAATTGAAAAAGAAAATCTCTAACGAGGCGTTCTGGGGCAGCATAGACGGTCTTTTCTGAGTTGTACTCGCTACAGGGTGTACTTTGAGGGTTTGTGACTCTGCACACCGTTTACATGCAGAAAAACCTTCAGAACACAAGGGGACGGGTAATAACCGGAAAAGCATGACATGGGACCGTTAAGTAACCCTCCCCACCCGCGTAGCCTATACACTCCATATTGTGTTGCTCCTCATCCTTTGTTGAATTCCTCTCCTATCGTCCGGTGGTTTCCGTCCACTTGTGGAGATTGGTAATCCATCACCGCCAACATTATAGGACCTTTTGTCAGAATTACATTACCACAGGAGGCAGGGCCTGCTTTGAATACTCATGCTGCATGCAAGGACACTCAGAGGTCTAAGGCAAACAGAACAACACTTTATTTTTGTATCTTGAAACCTGCTAGTTTGAGTTCTTTGTAGCTTTGTTGATTGTAATAGCAATGTACTCCCCAAAGTATGTGTTGAGTGTTGCTAAAATTAGAGCCTAAGATAACAAGCAAAGCTGTCGGATGTGAGAAAAACATACATCTAAGCTGTCCATGAAAACATCTCTGAACGTGTTTCTTGTCGAATGAGCCATTATTACAGACATTACAGGTGTCCTTTCTGTTAAGATAAGATAAAGCTTTATTGTCTCCCTTAGGAGAAATTTGTCTTGGGCATCGAGATAATACACATAAAACATTCAGGTCAATCAGTCATAGATACAGAACAGAGATCACATATCACATGGCAAAGAAACAAACAAGAAACATACAGGTACAGCACATATCCCTATTGCACATATCCATATTGCACATATCCCTATTGCACCTATCCCTATTGCACATATCCCTATTGCACATATCCATATTGTGTCCATACCTATTTACACATAATGCACTTCCGCTATTTAACCTTCTCGATTGCACACTGTAAACATTGCACCTCCCAACAACTCCTAACACAGCGTAACTGTTCAGCAGCTTGATTGACAGCGGAACAAAGGAAAACGTATAACTGTTCAATCTATAGTTTGGTAATCTATACCTTCAGCAACTCAAACTCTCTACACAGGATGTGTTTGGGGTCGCATGTGATTTTACGGCCTTGCTTTCTCACCATCTCCTCAAATATCTCCTGCAGAGAGGATGGTGGAAGCACGCCAATTATTTATCCAGTTGGTTTTACCTTCAAATAAAAGCTGCATGAGCTCCATACGTAATCTGCAAAAACTGCTTACAACCTGTCAGATAATCCTGCCACTAAAGGCCCGGACGCACCAAGCTGACACCAAAGAACTGACACCAAAGAACTGACGGACCCGACTGTTGTGTCGCCTCGCGTCTCTGCGTCTTGGCCATGTGTCGCACTGGAACACACCGCAAAGACTTCAGCCGACGGCCAAGAAGCACGTACGCACTGCGCATGCGTGAGTGGCAATAACTCTCCTTACCAGCAGGCGGCGGTAGTGTGTATTCGTCATTCAAAAGAGGCAACAACCGGAAGACAGACTGCGTGATACACCGAGAGAAGAAGAACAGACTGCGTGATATAAACAAACAGCAAAAAGCGCGTGCGTTCCATTTTCACTCGACAGCGAGAAGCTCACGGGGCTTTCCCGAACCTGAGTCGAGAGCTGGAGGTAAAGGAAATCTCAGATTTGCTTTCTTAATAGTTTTTTTGGGTCCCTCACTTCCGTTTCGCTTCTCATGCACTGATTCTCTAAGCTGAACAGCCAATCAGAGTGATTTATTTAGCCGACAGCCTTTGGCCGACTGCCTACCGATTCAACATGTGGAATCGGTGGGTTTTCGGCCGAAAAGGTGTCGGACACAACGGTGCGGGACACACCAATCTGAGTAGGGCGTGTCGACGCCCATCAACGGCCAAAATCGGCTTGGTGTGTCCGGGCCTTAATGCTTGACTGGGACTACTTAAAAATCAGAATAACATATTACTGAACTCCAAGATATTAGCTTCAATACAAAATCCCTTCAATTCGAGAAAATCCAATAAATAAAGAGCTTTTTGAACATTTTGTTCAGCGTATGTCTTCGCACAGACATGCTACATAAAGGAGCATAAAGGTTATCAATTACTTGGTCAGCATGTTTCCTTATTACACAATGTGACTTTGGCCTTGCAAATGTAATTTCCTCACAATACAGCTTGTGAATGCAATCCTTTTTGGCAGCGTCCTGTAAGGTGAGTTGGCCGCCAACAAAGCTCTTTTTACCCTTAAAATTATTGGCTGCCCGGAAGGCGGGAAATCATCCTAAAATCTACCTCATGCTTCGGAAAGTAGTCGGCAGTAATTAACGAAGAATAGACAAGATTTGTAGTTAATGGGATAAATTATGTGAAACCACAAATTCAGATTTTAATTGTTTTACAGAATTCTGATCAATTATAATGAATCTGCTTATTCCTACCAACATTTTGGATTTGTTTGTCGTGAATATGGGTGTTGTTACTTTCACTCTTTCTTGTGTGGGTTAAAGGAGGACATATTATTCAAATGTTCAGGTGTGTATCAGTATGTAGTGTCTCTACTTTAAAGAGTCCTCTCCTGCTAAGGTTCAGGTGTATCAGTATGTAGTGTCTCTACTTTAAAGAGTCCTCTCCTGCTGATGTTCAGGTGCATATCAGAATGTAGTGTCTCTACTTTAAAGAGTCCTCTCCTGCTGATGTTCAGGTGTATATCAGTATGTAGTGTCTCTACTTTAAAGAGTCCTCTCCTGCTGATGTTCAGGTGTATATCAGTATGTAGTGTCTCTACTTTAAAGAGTCCTCTCCTGCTGATGTTCAGGTGTATATCAGTATGTAGTGTCTCTACTTTAAAGAGTCCTCTCCTGCTGATGTTCAGGTGTATATCAGTATGTAGTGTCTCTACTTTAAAGAGTCCTCTCCTGCTGATGTTCAGGTGTATATCAGTATGTAGTGTCTCTACTTTAAAGAGTCCTCTCCTGCTGATGTTCAGGTGTATATCAGTATGTAGTGTCTCTACTTTAAAGAGTCCTCTCCTGCTGATGTTCAGGTTCATATCAGTATGTAGTGTCTCTACTTTAAAGAGTCCTCTCCTGCTGATGTTCAGGTGTATATCAGTATGTAGTGTCTCTACATGTCTCCATGCTTTAATGTTCAAGAAGCTCTTTATTTTTCTCATACTGCCTGTGCTGCAGCACCTCTTTTCACCCTCTGTCTGAAACCAGAGCTCAGTCTGCTCTGATTGGTTAGCTAGCCGGCTCTGTTGTGATTGGTCAACCTGCTTAGAGATGTCCTGCCCCTTAGCCTATCACATACAACGTGTTGGAGCGCTAGCCAATAGAATCGCAAGTATCATTTAGTGATATCACATGTTCAAGAAGTAAACAAGTAAGGGATAATGTGCTGCGACGCGGTCATTATGGGGAAAAGAACAACGACAGGCTGATCAGGAGCCCGACGCGAAGCGGAGGGATCTAGATCGGCATGAAGGTGTTCTTTTCCCCATAATGACCAAGTCGCTGCACATTATCCCGCTTATTACATGGCCACATTCTCAACAAAGTAACGTTATGACTCCCAATATTAATTGAAATGCTTTTATGGATTTAGAAAATGATTTTATTGATTTAAAAAATAGTTGTATTGATTTAAATTGACATGCATCCGCGAAGAAAAATAGTCCGTTGTTACGGTTTGAACTAACGTAGCAACGGCAGGAACTGCTTCGATAGCGTTTTTGAGGAGCTTTCTGATTACAGATTTGAAAACATCGCTGCTTGCTTTAAAAGTAGCACAATTCATGATGTCAAACCTTGGAAAGTATCTCGATATCCCTGCCCTGATGCCAAAGTAACTGCACACTGTATGTTTTGCTGTTTGATGTATATGTCTGGACCGCTGCATAAAAAGGAGGGTTTCTGCCCGTTACTTCTCCGCTGTTTTCTTGTCCCTCTTGTCTTTTTCAGCCACTAACCATTACTCCAAATTACTGGGCTCTCCAAATATATTAAAATGAATGTTAAAATCCTCCATGTTGCTATCACACGACAGCGGAAAACTAAAGACAATCAGACAGTTTGCTTGCTTTTCAAACTGTTACATTTGAAAAACAGTGAGAGCGTCTCTTGTCAGTTTGAAAAGCCAACGGTAGGACCTGCTTGCGTTTTTGAGGAGCTTTTTGATTACAGATTTGAAAACATCGCTCCTTGCTTTAAAAGTAGCACAATTCATGATGTCAAACCTTGGAAAGTATCTAGATATCCCTGCCCTAATGACAAAGTAACTGGCAAGTGAATATGTGTCGCCGTTTGATGTCTATGTCTGGACCGCTGCGTAAAAAGGAGGGTTTCTGCCCCGTTACTTCTCCGCAGTTTTTCATGTCCCAGTTCGAAAAGCAAACTGCATGCAGTTTGCTTTTCGGCCCAACTGTATACAGTTCAATCGACCGGACTTCTTTCTGAAGATGTGAGCGTCCTTAACAACGGTCAATAAGTCCTTGACAGCGGTCTGTCTGTTCGGTATTAACAACGTGTCACGTGTTCTGAATTGACCAATCAGAATCGAGTATTCAACTAAGCCATGTAATAAAGGAGTCCAATGGAGGCGTTTGGAGACCATTTGGAGACCACAAAAACGTATATAACACATAACAGGCAAGGAACCCCCCCCCCCCAAAAAAAACTGAATAGGGCCTCTTTAATAGTAACAACTAACAGCAGGATAAGACCTTTGTCAGCTCCTTCCTCTCAGTCTGTCATCCTCCCTCCTCATTGTAAACTGCCAAATAAAAGGTGAGAAGCCATTAAGAAAGCAGCCCGTTATACGCCTGAATTTCATGACGGCAATCATGTAGCAGCGGGTGTCATGCTCTCAGATGGCTCATGAATCTAGATGGTGCAGAGCTAAATGATGTGAGGCTTCGCTGTGTTGGAGCAGACAATGACGGTGCAATAATAGTCCTGATTCTCTCAGACGCAGAGAGGATTACCGGCTGCTGACGACGAACACTTTGTTTAAGTAGCTTTGTCTTTCTCCTGCTCTGTTCTTGCAGAGTGTATTTAATTAAAATTGGTAAAAAAAACCTGTCTTGTTGTGACCGTTTTGATTTCTGGAAGACAGCTTTATCGCCTCAAGCCTGCGACATTTCCCGACTTACTGTTGGACGATAGCAACTATTAATGCCAGTGGCGAACCGTGTCTAACACAACTGGACCTTCTGTAGACATTCAGATCCTCGGTCTCTCTCCAGTGAACTAGCGGGCCTTCTAGAACACCCTGGAACCGAGGGGAACTCTGAAAGAACACGCCCATTGGCCTCAAATCAATATATGATTGGTTGATCAAACTGTCAGTCCAAACGTACGTTCTCATTCAGTGCAACGGCCAGGGCATTCGATCAAGGATGTCGAATACCTTGTTGAAGGAGATTCTACCCAGAGACCCAGAACGAGATCTGATTGGTTGCTTTCTTTTCTAACACAAAACCACTGACATGCGAAGTGCATGGACCGAGAA
Source organism: Pseudochaenichthys georgianus (assembly GCF_902827115.2). Lineage (NCBI taxonomy): Eukaryota > Metazoa > Chordata > Actinopteri > Perciformes > Channichthyidae > Pseudochaenichthys > Pseudochaenichthys georgianus. Next base: position 107,395 of record NW_027263093.1, read on the forward strand.
GGACAAACAAATCAACGTAACACTGTGATATTACAGATCAACAACACAGATACCATTCTCATTTATTCATTTTATATATATAATTAAATCGATTTTTTTTGTGTTCCATTCTCTGAATACCTTGAAGGCCCTGACGGTTCGCCACTGATTAATGCTAATGCTATTTTCTGGAGTTTTCACAGGGTGTCAAGAGGACATCAGGGCACAACAAGGAACAACCCTTTGTTATTAAAAGGAAAGAAAAACGATGGAAGTGTTCACAGGACGTGACACATGCCAGCTGGGGTCAGAGCCTCAGCGTCTGACAGCTGGAGAGGAGCAGAGTGCAAACAGGAAGAGATGAAGGTCAGGACAGTTAGATGCAAACCTCCTACCTGTGTGGGGTTGTAGAGTTCCTGCAGGGCGTTGCGGGATCCTTTCCCACAGCAGCCCTCCACCATGAAGGGGTCCCTCCGCATGACTGCGAAACACAGAGGAAAAACACCACTGAGAACATTCAAAAATAACCGGTGCAATCGAGTGAGTAACAAAGAAGTCTTGCACTAGGTCTTCTTCAATTGGATATATATATAATCACCACATTATAAACACAAGGGAAGAAGGGATGATAACAGGATGATAGTACATTGAATTTTCCTTGATTCTCTTGTACCGCTTGCTTTAAAAACTAATGTTTTGTTACCAATTTATCCCATTGGCTAACTGCAATGCCATGCAACACTTAAAAAAAATGCTTTTCCCTATAGACTGAACATTAGGCCTCTCTAAAACTTGAATTTGAAATCTTAAACTGAGGGTAAAAGTCATAATTTCTCTTGGTAGTAGGGCTGCTCGATTATGGCAAAAATCATAATCTCGATTATTTGGGTCAATAATTGATACCACGATTATTAAAAAACGATTATCCATTGACTTTGAAAACATCGATTTATTGAAACAAAAATGTGAACAGTATGTTTTTAACAGTTGAGTACCGTGAACTTTAAGTATAATTCAACTGAAAAACCAATAAAAAAATTATTTAGAAAAAAAAGAAGGAAAAAAAAGAAAAGAAAAAAAATCGTTTTATTTCGATTATGTTGTTTTCATAATTGTTGCAAGCCAAAACCGTAATTGCGATTAAAAAACGATGAATTGAGCAGCCCTACTTTGTATGATTCGTTTTCAAACCATGAAAGCTCAATATTTGCATTTGCCATTACAGTCTAACTTCAAAAAAGCAACATGGGTGAAGAGTTGTGATTTTCAGACGTGGCGTTGAAGATGGCTGTCACTTGACTTTCCTCTCAATACATTTCAGTATCTTTAACTCCCGGATGAACTCTCATTCAGCGTCACATCAATATTTAATAAAGGTCAGATGCCAACTTGTTTTTGTTTAGCTGTGGACCCCCTGCTCCCACCCTCAAGGGCATCACTTTGGAAGCCGTCTCTTTAAAGGACCGACTGCTGGGAGAAGGAAAGGCGGAAAGCTACAGGGAGAAATAATGAGAGCGCTGACTATATGCCAAGAACAGAGTCACAGTTCAACGTTTGTTTGGCTGAGTCTCAGCTCTCTCCACAACCGGATTCACTCTCTCCAATTACTCAGGATGGAGAAGCGCTGAAGGACGGCGCGCAACGACAGGGAACCAAATTAACCGCTATAACTCGAAAGCCGAGGGATTTAATGGCAGTTTACTCCACACGTCATCGGCCTCGTGTTCACGGATGTGTTACTGCCATCAGGAGAAGAATGGAGATGATCCATAATACAGAGCACCGTCTCCATTAGGGCTGAAAAACATACGTGGTTTGATTAATGACTGATATCGCAACGTGATTTAAGATATTGGAGGGAATTGTTGTTTTTCCAACATTAATTTATTTTGAAAAAATATTTAAAAAATCATGGTTCAGTTTTTGATTTATTTCCTTAAATCGATACAATAACATTTCTCATCTCCGTGGCAACAAAATACCTCATTCAGATAATTATATGTTGCCTAAAAACGTATTGCATCTCCTGCAATTTAGTTTCCTCCCAACCCTTTTTGAGAGGTTTAAAGCTGATCGATTCCCTCTCACAAAGACAGCAATTTATTTTTATAAAATCAATAAATCGATAAATAAAGGTTCCAGCTTTTGTGTTGGGATGTACCATTTCTCAGTTTTAATAGTAACAGGTTGACTATGTTTGAGTTCTGGGCTGTTATTGTGTTAATTTTCACTATTTTCTGACAATAATCCTTAGAAATATGTCCTATTTCAATATGTCTTGTGCCATATGTAATCTTTAAACAAAGCTCAGTTGAGTGGCAGTATTAAACTAAGTCACTTCAGTAAACCAATCTACATTTCTCCCTAAGCTTTGCTGTGGTTCATCTTCATCCTACTGTGAGGTCAACTTATGTTAATATTTTCCAAATGAATGAGCAACGAACAGCTTATGTGTGTTACTGCCAACAGAAGTCATCGCAAATCAAATCATGTAATGGGTAAGCGTGCATACACGGGACGCTCGTTGCATGTCTGTGCCCAGGGGCTCGTTGCCTCATATGCACTTTCACACACAGTGACATCACGAGCTACCCACAATGCAACACGCGCCATATATATATATATATATAAATACGCCATTTTCCTGGAGGTGCAAATATCCTGGAGGTGCAAATATAAACAGCTAGCTAACGTAGCCAGGCAAAGCGCACTCGGTTTTTTTTCTGAATTAACGACCGAAGAAATCGCTGCATGTCTTCGGATTACATCTCTGGACGAAAGTGGCCTTCGTCGATTTTGGCTGCATCTACGTCTAATTTCTGGAAGCACCAGGTGAACACCCCACTTGTCACAATAATATTATCATGCCATTGCATATATGTGGTATTTTAGAGTTGACTAGATATTGATTAAGGCAATAGACTATGATATTCAGTACAGGAAGCTTAGCAACACCTAGACGGTGTACGGCTGCTTGCACCTCGCGTAAAACGGCAGATACCGGAAGTACGGTGTCGCGCTCGGCCCAATACCCGTATGTGTGTGAAAGAATATTTCCCAAAATGAAAACTATTACTTCAAGCGATAAACGTTAGAATTTGAAAATACACAGTACAGGAAGCTTAGCAACACCTAGACGGTATACGGCTGCTTGCACCTCGCGTAAAACGGCGGATACCGGAAGTACGGTGTCGCGCTCGGCCCAATACCAGTATGTGTGAAAGAATGCACTTTCAGTCTAATGCACACGATTGTCTCTATTTACAATGTGCAGTAGAGAAAAGACACATCTGCCGTTTGAAGCCGATAATGCACCGCTTTTCATTCTCTAATCGGCACACCTGCTTGTGCGCTGAACTGCAAATAAACAGATCGGTTTACGACAAACATGTACATTTGTCTCTGCCCAGTAAACACTTCGTTTCTGCATAATGTCAGTATTTCAATTTGTATCGACTCAGTTAGCGGCAGCAGCGATCACATGTCCTTTAGCAAATCAATGAGAGGTCTGACTGCTCTCATCAGAGGAACCCACATCTCAGCAGGCTGTTTTTTTTTTTTTAAACCCCGCCGTGTGCTGACCACTGATATTCCCGCTGTGCGACCTGTAATCCTGTCTAACCACGTCCATTGACGGCCCCCCGAGCGAGCCGAGAGCTTGTTAGAGTAACGAGCCCCAACAGACAAGTATGACCTTCAATCGCTCCGGGAAGAATAGAGGAAAGGATGTTTTTACACTCTCACCGCACACACACACACACACACACACACACACACACATTCCTGTACAAGCACAATCCATCATACATACATCAATAAAGAATTATTGATAACCTTGTTTTCAAAGCTGGTATTAATAACACTCTGTCCTACACTGAAACAACTGTAACTTTGACTTTAATTAAATGTATTTTAAGTAATCCTTTCAGTTTCTTCGGTGGACTGTGGTCAATGTAAAGGTCGTTATTTATTTCCCTGACGACAGGAGCAATAATACAATCATGGAATATCTGTTTTTCAGTCTCGTTCACACTGAGAAAGCACAAAATGACCCGACACTTCCACCCCAGCAGGCTGAATCAGCAGAGCAGGCTGATCACTGATTGCTGTGGACCCAGACTGGAGATGGAGCTCCCAGTAATGAGGCTTCAGTGTGTGTGTGTGTGTGTGTGTGTGTGTGTGTGTGTGTGTGTGTGTGTGTGTGTGTGTGTGTGTGTGTGTGTGTGTGTATGCGCGTGTGTGTGCGTGGGCGCCACCGATGGGTCCCAGAGCAGTGGTGATATTTATCTGCTAGCACCAGTGAGTCCGCTGCTAATGACGACGGATGACAAAATAAATCAGGTTGAGAGCCGGTCTGTGAACAGCGACACATTCGATACTTCCCGTCGTCCGTCCTCCACAGAAGGGAGATGGAAAAAAGATGCTTTTCCCCTGCAATCAACACTTCTTGTTGATGCCTCGTTCCTTCAGCAATCACACAGCGGTAACGAGGGGGCTGAAACTTGAGCTGTGGGAATGTGTGTCATTTATTAAAATATCTAAGTTGTTTACACACATTCTGTAACTGAAACCAATCATGTGGTTTTTTGTGCAATTTAAGAAAAGAAAAGAAAAGATGGACCGTGCGGGAACATTCAGGAATGTACTGTATGCAGCAACAGTGAGAGCGAAAATCAGGACTGTACAGATACAATTACAAATTAGATAGGTATAGATATTAGTAATAGAAGTATAGATATAGGTAATTTGACTTTATACTGAACCAAAAATGTCCCTTTTGTCCCGCCTTCAATATGGCTCTGTCATAAAATAACTGGCCTAGAACCACTTCTGTAAGTAAATACAATACAAAAGTAAAAGATGAATTGGACTGACGAAGATGTAAAATCTCGTAGGACATTTTTTATTTACTTGAAAGGGTTCTATCATTATTCTGAATTCCTTTTGGCCACTTGTATTATGTAGTGAACAGCTGATAATACTCTGACAGCCCTAATCACACACACACACACACACACACACACACACACACACACACACACACACACACACACACACACACACACACACACACACACACACACCACACACACACACACACACCACACACACACACACACACACACACACACACACACACACACACACACACACACACACACACACACACACACACACACACACACACACACACCACACACACACACACACACACACACATCACTTCAGGGGACATTACATTGACTTACATGCATTTCCTGGAGACTTATCCTAACCCTAACCAAGTCTTCACCCTAAAATTAATGACCTCCATTTTGTCCCCATAAGGGGGGCGGGTCCCCACACGTGACTGTGTAGACAGATGTAGGTCCCCACAAGTATAGTAATGCTAGGACACACACACACACACTTCCTCAAAATGTAAAAGGATCAGATTTCATTTCTGCTTTTTTTAAACTGTAGTATGAGCGCATGTGCTTCATGAAAGGCAGGTTTTCCTATCAGTAAAATCATTTGTGATCCTAAATATCTTTTTGCGTCACATTGTTCTGCCGTCTTACAGAATGCACTCGCGGACCTCGCTGTGTCACCGGTGTACGTGTGGCCTGTTAATGGGAACACGGGGTCACTCGTAGTTCCCCCCCGACAGCACCTGGGCTCTTATTGGTTGGTGGGAGCTGATCCGTAACCATGGAAACCACCATCCTCTCACCTGCACCTGCTGCTGGCCTGATTCCAGATCAGGTCATGGGAAAGCAGAAAACGTCTCATTCCCTCAGCGTTGACAGCACGGTGACTGAGTTCAAACACACTGATGATAAGGTGCTAATGGGCAGGAGTTTAAATAAGTTTAAGAGCAGCGATGAACGCAGTGGGGTTAGAAGTAGTCAGACTTTCTACTTGAGGTAGCAATACTAACACTTTAAAGTATTCGCCCACAAGTCAAATCTTACTGAAGTGAAAGTACAAAAGCATCAACAACTTACCAAAAGTAAAAGTACTAGTTTTCATAATAGGAGTCAATTTAGAGATGTCCCCGCAGCAGGGCTCCGGTGTTCTGCCCTTATGGCGTTTCCAGACCTAACTATGCCGTACACATCATTGAAATGTCTGGGAGTCTATGCTTTACGCTGTGGCGCGCTCCCGCGAGGTGGGCATGCACAACACGGCATAACACCGGCGCTAATCCCCCCCCCCCCCCCCCCGTTGACAGTTCACAAGCGTGCTCTCCCCCCTCAAATTATGTTTGAGATGAGCCAACATTAAATCATTCTAAAGTGTAAAAGGAGTTCTTAAAAGGTCAATAATAACCTTGAAACGAAAATTGGCTGAATTTCAACAATTATAGAAAATGAAAAGTGGAGCAAAAACCGTATACAAATGTTACTCTGTTGGAAGGTTAGTGCGTCTCAATCATGTGTTTACAGACAGTTTGTCTACATGCTGGCGGCCAAAACAATCCTTTAAAAGCCAGATTAAATATGACTAAGAGTAAAGGGTCCGAAATGACACTTTTGTGAGGTTGATAGATGAAGTGAGACAAGCTGAATAAAACCTATTTGGTAACTCTCATAACGACAATTGTCGATTTAACTCAAGCCTTACAGTCAGTAAATATTGCTCTGCATGATAAATCCCACCAGTTGATTGCACACAAGTCGCCAATAATCAGCAGGAAGCATCCCGCACATGCTCAGTTCACACCGGCAGTCACGCTCAACATCTGCGGCCATCTATCAAAGATTACGAGCCGCTGGAGGGGGATTAATTTGTCGCTAATCTTACTTTCACAGTAGGAGGGGACCAAATCCACTTCACACGGGGCTTGATTGGGTCCAAACACACGACTTTATGGCTGTGTGTGTGTGTGTGTGTGTGTGTGTGTGTGTGTGTGTGTGTTAAACTGAAATCCATGCAGTCTAATTGGGATTTAACTGAACAATGCAGAGAAGCAGAGATTCAGGTGATTAGCAATGTTGGCACAACTTCATTAAACAAAGCTAAATAAGAACTTCAGGGAGAGATTGTGTGTGTGTGTGTGTGTGTGTGTGTGTGTGTGTGTGTGTGTGTGTGTGTGTGTGTGTGTGTGTGTGTGTGTGTGTGTGTGTGTGTGTCTGTGTGTGTCCTCCTGGTTAGAGTGCTCTGTGTAATCCCTTAATGGTGATTGGCGACGTGACGATAATACAGAACCAATTACGGTCCGACGGTCCTCACCTCGGGCTCGCAGCCGACTCAGGAGGGGAGACAAAAGATCAGAAATGACTTTTAACTTCATCTCTTCTTTCCTGAGCTTTATCACAAATATCGTTCTTATCCGACAGCTTCTGACTCGGAGCGTTGTGCAGCGGGAGGCACAAAGTGTCCATCACTGTGCCACCATTTGAAAAGAGGATAAAAGGAGCTTTGAAAAAGTTTCGGTGAAGTTATGAAAGGATTTTTTTGTCAGAAGAAAGATGGAATAACTGAAAAAAGGGGTCATAAATGTGCGGGAAACTTTATTTTATTAGATGAAACAGATTCTGCATCATTTGAAGCTGAACAAAGTAAATAAATCACAACCCAAGTTATCTCAATGCTCAGGACTTCGAAACATATCTTAATCAGAATCGTGACATACCGTACTTCTCGGACTATAAAGCGCACCTGCATATGAGCCGCAGCAGCTAAATTGTCCGTCTGTCTTGCTCTCGTTCTGTCTCTCGGTTCCACTTTTACTTTGGCGCGCTACCTGTCTCACTCTTTTCCGGCCTCCAGCTTTTCCTGCTGGAGCCCGCCGCTTAGAGGTGGCGGGCGCGGACCGGTCATAGAGCCCGTAGAGTTAAAGGTGGTTAATGTTACCTGTAAAATCCATAGATTTAGGAGGTCCCCTAGTGGCCGTTAGCTGTACAACAAAATGGGGAAAAAAGTCGCGGCTTATAGTCCGAAAAGTACGGTAATCATAATTTCGTTGCGTTGGTGACTTCCACCTCGACGTCCTCAAAACTAATATTAAAAGAATATATTAGAAAATCATGAACAGTAACCCTGAAACAGCTTCGATATTCTTACGGGAATGAAGTCGGACTTCTTTAATCTTTTCTGTATTCTTTGTGACACCATCCTGAGCTCCTGTAGTCCCGCACCTCGTGAGCCAGCATGCTTTATTTTTAAATATTGCATCACGATAGCTATCACTATGTCACTGCACCAAGAACAACAGCCACCATGTTCTAGCTGGCGACTGAAGTGACTGTAACTCGGAGCGAGTGCGTGGGATAACAGGAGAGGAGACGCATTGAGGGAATGAGGAAGAGGAAGAAGAGGAAGAAGATGGCTCTTGAGCAGCCATTGGGCTTTCATCCATTTAACATGAGGATGAATGTGAAGTATGTTGTTAAAGGAGGACGAAAGCGTAATTCAGGAACACTATTGGAGTGACTTTGATGGTTATTGCCACCACTACCACACTCCATCCCGGAAGCTAAGATCATCTGGACAGGATCTCCTCTCCACCCCCCGCACCAGGTTGCGGACTTTTGGTGACAGAGCCTTCAGTGTGGCATCCCCCACCCTCTGGAACTCTCTCCCCCCCGAAATCCGCAGCGCCCCAACCCTGGACATTTTCAAAAAAGCCCTCAAAACGCACCTTTTTACCAAGGCTTTCCCCACTGTATAGTTAGTTTAATAGGTTTATTTTTCCGCTACTCACTACTTTACGGGCAGAAGAAACATTTCTGCAAACTAAATACTACAAATAAATAACGTGAACCTGTATAACAAATCTTAATTGAATATAGGATTACAGTATTGGCATCATGTACTTAAAGAAACAAAAGTAAAAGGATTTATTGTGCTTAGCTACTTAAATTACTTTATGTACTACTACAGGATATATGTTATTATTTGTGTATTTATATCTTGCATTAGGTAATAATCCTTATCTGTAAAGTAACTAGTAACTCATATTGTCAAGAACATGTTGTGGAGTAGAAGTACTGTATACTTAAGTCTAGTACAAGCACCCCAAAATCCTACTTAAGAACAATACCGGAGTAAATGTACTGGTGTTGGATAACAAGTAATACTTCCTTTTACTTTTGAAAGAATCACAGCTTTGAAGGAAGCGACCAGAGAGATGAGTTCGCACAGGATATAATATAATTTATGCATTATGAAAAACATGTTTAATGAAACACATTGTGTTGGGTATAAAACTCTGAGAGGTCATAAATAATGCATTTTTGCAGATTTTTGCAAGGCGTCTTCCAATAATTAGCTCGATAATTAATGCCTGACGAGGGGAATAAACTCGTTTTATTAATATAGTTATGCTTACAGATTACCGATCCCAAACATGCATGGCAGCAGTTTTGGGGAATATTTGTGAGCCAAGGAGTGGTGGAGAATTTCCAAAGTGGAAGACAAGAAGCACTCTTTTTCTGACTGTCGCCATTTTCCTTTCTGACCCTTGACCTCTCTCTTCCGGCCCGTCCACACAGCGGCGTCTGCCCATTCACTTTGAATGGGTTGACGTCACTTTTCGCCGAACTGCATTGTGGGAAGCAGAGCGGAGCTTTCCTGGCGTTTCAGGCTGCAAAAGTTGAGCAATGTTCAACTTTTGAAGCTTCTGAAGCTTTCGGTGGAAGCGTCAGCCAATCAAATCATATGCCAGTACAAGCTGTAGCCAATCAAACCGCTGCTTGTGTGTCAGGGGCGGGAGATTCATGCGATTGGTTGTTGGTCGAGCTTCAGACACGCCCAGCTCCAAGCTTTTTTTGAAGCTGTAGTGTGGACGGGCCGTTAAGGTGCGTCTCACTTCGGTTAAATTAATTCCTTGCATCCTTCACTTGCGTCGTTTCCCTGTGACTAGTCCCTCCCACCAGGGAAGCGGAGAGACGCAAGGAAACCACGAGAAGCAGGGAAATGAGTTTTAAGAGCAATGGGACGTCCTTTCCTCCGGAGCGCCACGTGGAGCGACGTCCATTTGTGATGACGCCGCACAGCTGATCGTCTGACAGCAGCCAGATCAGTGCATGCGCTGCATCGTCCAATCAGTGAGCGATACACAGTAAGGGGGCGGGGCGAGCGTCTGAGGATTTCACCGGAGGATGGTCTGGTAGTTCCTCGATTATCGCTCCTCGATCCTCCCGCACAAATAAGGCCACTGGGACGCGACTCAAGATGGCGCAGACAAATCGACTTCCGGTGAGACCGAGACCGAGGAGCGAGGAAATGAGAAATAACCAAAGTGAGACGAACAACATAATCAGTGTAGACATATCCAAACTTTGGCAGTTAACTGCATCACAGGGGTGTGTTCACATAGTGAATGAAATAAATAAGTGCAAAGTATTTAAATCAGTATAGCCAACACCACATTAAAATAGAAATTCAGTCATTTTGGTTTCCTAACAAAGGTTGAGTAACAAAAAGGTAGGCAACGTAAGTAAAAACATCGTAAAAGGAGTCCAAACTGGATTGGGTTTTAGCCTTTGCCGACCATTGACATGCACTAAAACCCATATAACAGGAAAGGGAACACCCCAAAAAAGCATATTGGGGCCTCTTTAATTCCAGTCACTTTGTCGTATAAGGACAAATATAGAAACGTGGACGAAAGGCAACTGCGTGGCGAGACACTTCCTGAGTCACGTCACTATACTGTAATGTTTATTTTTGGGTGAGCTTCTGTCCATGCCATCATCCCTCTCCACTTCCACATGTGGGACCCTTGAGTCAGAGCTGCCCTCTCACTGCCTGACTCAACACCACTAAAAAGGAAAGGAATTTGTACCCGAAGCATTTACAGATGGCAAGCGAGACCACAGACGTCCATTTATCCGTCTGTGGCTCAATGACACACTGCATGGAAACTGTGAGGGAAGCCTGAGTCAGAGAGATAGTGGAAACGTGTTCGAACCGCAGGTCGACTTTTAGATTTGATGCCAGACATTTAAAGGCAGTTTTCAGACACTCAAAGTCTCCCTTTAAATCTCCAAATAAGATAGGAAAGCTCCATAAGTCTTCACTGCCCATAAAGAAGGAGTGTTTCTCTTATCAACTATTAAATAAACTAATTAAAAAAAAGTTACTATGTAGGGGGATTAGTTTAGTCGTTGTAATTGCTTTCTTTTTTGTGTGTTTTTTTCGTTGTTTCTCTTCATACATAGAATCAGTGCCAACTTTTTTGATATTTGTATGTGCTTATACTTTGCTTTTCATAGCTAAATGATAGCATATCGTCATCGTGTATCCACTTCCGTACGATGTATAGCGTAAAACCTTGGTTATGCATTGTGGAAACGTCATGAAAAATATATTAAAGGCTTTTTGCGTTGTTGAAATTGTACAAGTTTAATAAAAGTCCTCAAAGGTTTGCAGCACAATTATTGTTTTCAGTAAGGAGACAGGGGACTACATGGAGCTCAAGGCTCTGACGGATGGCAGGAAGTCAACAAGTGATGACTTTTTATCGCACGCACGCACGAGCACCACACACACACACACACACACACACACACACACACACACACACACACACACACACACACACACACACACACACACACACACACACACACACACACACACACACACACACACACACACACACACACACACACACACACACACACACACACACACACACCACACACACACACACACACACACACACACACAATATGACAGAGTAAACATGGACCAGAGGGGAAACGCGGTCAACCGTGGGTCGAATCAGTCTGGACGTGGCCAAGCGTGGAAGAGACTCAGAGTCACATGATAAGAGCTGGGAGAGTGGGGAAGCGGAGCAGACGATACAACAAAAAATACAAGATCACGGGATGAACACACAGCGGGGGGGGGGGAGTCAGGAGGACGGAGGGATGAGATACCTCTGCCTGGATACAGATGGGCAGAGCAGGGAGATCAGGATGAACTCAGTGAACCTCTCACACACACATGGAGGGGGGGGAGGTGTTTAAAGAATATGCTTGAGCTGAAAGTGAGACGTAATTGGATATTTCTGCATTTTTAATCCGTAGTATGACCTGATTAGTTTCATTGTCCGTGTGTAGGCTGCTATGCTTCATGAAAGGCAGGTTTTCCTATCAATTAAATCATTTCTGATCCTAAATATCTTGGTTTCTTCTTCTCTAAGGTCACATCTTACACTTCGGTAAAAACCAGGATTAAGAGTGGACTTTCTTTTTGCCGCTGCTTTTAATTGAACTATTCATATCTCACACTGCATTGTGACTTTTATTCATGTGTTTGATACCTGTGTCATTCTATAATGTCTTTCGTTTTTTGTAAAGCACTTTGAATTGCCTTGTGTTGAAAAGTGCTATATAAATAAACTTGCCTTGCCTTGCCTTGCCTTGCCTTGCCTTGCCTTGCCTTGCCTTGCCTTGCCTTGCCTTGCCTTGCCTTGCCTTGCCTTGCCTTGCCTTGCCTTGCCTATATTAGCTTGTTTTCTTGTCTTTGGTTACTTAATGACTGTAAATGCCATTTTATTATGTGTTTATGCTGTACTATAGCTAAATGGTCTTAATGTTTTTCATTTTTGTAAAGCACTTTGAATTGCCTTGAAAGATACTGTATAGATAAACTTGCCTTGCCTAAGGAAACCTGGAGCGGACCTTTGGGGATTATAGTCTTATTTTAGACTATTTTTTAAGGAACTACAGCATATTGCATACACACCTTCAGACACACACACACACACACACACACACACACACACACACACACACACACACACACACACACACACACACACACACACACACACACACACACACACACACACACACACACACACACACACACACACACACACACACACACACACACACACACACACACACACACACACACACACACACACACACACACACACACACACACACACACACACACACACATCTTCACCCTCAGCCTCCCGTCACTCCACAGTGCAATATAAAGTGTGAATGGAAGTCAACATGAGCTAAGTGAAAAAGACAAAATGCTTTCTGATCCCTGAGGCTCGAAGGCATGCTGACAAGTCGGGCTTTCATCCAACAATCATCACAGAGGCATGCTGGGAGATAAATATATAGAAATCGGACCATGCAATACAACAACAAAGCCACTTTATTCTCCCACGATAAACACAGAGCATAATTATCTTCAGAGATGGCAAAAGTACACAGATCCTTTAGTCAAGTAGAAGTACAGATACTTGTGTTTAAAAATACTCTGGTGAAAGTAGAAGTACTGACTAAACTTCTTTACTCAAGTAAAAGTAAAGAGGCTTTGAAGTGTACTTCAGTAAAAAGTACCCATAGCTAGCAGCTGCTTTAAAGAGTACCTGACCTCCCTTTATATCAATAGAACAACAATGTCATTGTTAGCTAATGAATGTTTCCATGCTGAACAACGGCAACAAGACAACGTTTCCATTGGTCCCTCTTCTTTAGAGAAGACCAGGAAGTGATGGATACACGGATCGTGTTCCAACCAATAGGCACGCAGTGACTCTAAAGAATAATGATCACGCACCAACACACATTCAGACTAAAGGAACCAGCTGTTTGGGAAATGAGAGAAGTAGAAAGTACAGGTATTTGAGTTCAACATGTAAGAAGTAGAAAGTACAGGTATTTGTGTTCAACATGTAAGAAGTAGAAAGTACAGGTATTTGAGTTCAACATGTAAGAAGTAGAAAGTACAGGTATTTGAGTTCAACATGAGAGAAGTAGAAAGTATAGGTATTTGAGTTCAACATGTAAGAAGTAGAAAGTACAGGTATTTGAGTTCAACATGTAAGAAGTAGAAAGTACAGGTATTTGAGTTCAACATGTAAGAAGTAGAAAGTACAGGTATTTGAGTTCAACATGTAAGAAGTAGAAAGTACAGGTATTTGTGTTCAACATGTAAGAAGTAGAAAGTACAGGTATTTGAGTTCAACATGTAAGAAGTAGAAAGTACAGGTATTTGAGTTCAATATGAGAGAAGTAGAAAGTACAGGTATTTGAGTTCAACATGTAAGAAGTAGAAAGTACAGGTATTTGAGTTCAACATGAGAGAAGTAGAAAGTATAGGTATTTGAGTTCAACATGTAAGAAGTAGAAAGTACAGGTATTTGAGTTCAACATGTAAGAAGTAGAAAGTACAGGTATTTGAGTTCAACATGTAAGAAGTAGAAAGTACAGGTATTTGAGTTCAACATGAGAGAAGTAGAAAGTATAGGTATTTGAGTTCAACATGTAAGAAGTAGAAAGTACAGGTATTTGAGTTCAACATGAGAGAAGTAGAAAGTATAGGTATTTGAGTTCAACATGTAAGAAGTAGAAAGTACAGGTATTTGTGTTCAACATGTAAGAAGTAGAAAGTACAGGTATTTGAGTTCAACATGAGAGAAGTAGAAAGTATAGGTATTTGAGTTCAACATGTAAGAAGTAGAAAGTACAGGTATTTGAGTTCAACATGTAAGAAGTAGAAAGTACAGGTATTTGAGTTCAACATGTAAGAAGTAGAAAGTACAGGTATTTGAGTTCAACATGTAAGAAGTAGAAAGTACAGGTATTTGTGTTCAACATGTAAGAAGTAGAAAGTACAGGTATTTGAGTTCAACATGTAAGAAGTAGAAAGTACAGGTATTTGAGTTCAATATGAGAGAAGTAGAAAGTACAGGTATTTGAGTTCAACATGTAAGAAGTAGAAAGTACAGGTATTTGAGTTCAACATGAGAGAAGTAGAAAGTATAGGTATTTGAGTTCAACATGTAAGAAGTAGAAAGTACAGGTATTTGAGTTCAACATGTAAGAAGTAGAAAGTACAGGTATTTGAGTTCAACATGTAAGAAGTAGAAAGTACAGGTATTTGAGTTCAACATGAGAGAAGTAGAAAGTATAGGTATTTGAGTTCAACATGTAAGAAGTAGAAAGTACAGGTATTTGAGTTCAACATGAGAGAAGTAGAAAGTATATTTATTTGAGTTCAACATGTAAGAAGTAGAAAGTACAGGTATTTGTGTTCAACATGTAAGAAGTAGAAAGTACAGGTATTTGAGTTCAAAGTGTAAGAAGTAGAAAGTACAGGTATTTGTGTTCAACATGTAAGAAGTAGAAAGTACAGGTATTTGAGTTCAACATGTGAGAAGTAGAAAGTACAGGTATTTGAGTTCAACATGTAAGAAGTAGAAAGTACAGGTATTTGAGTTCAAAGTGTAAGAAGTAGAAAGTACAGGTATTTGTGTTCAACATGTAAGAAGTAGAAAGTTTAAGGTATTTGTGTTCAACATGTAAGAAGTAGAAAGTACAGGTATTTGTGTTCAACATGTAAGAAGTAGAAAGTACAGGTATTTGAGTTCAACATGTTAGAAGTAGAAAGTACAGGTATTTGTGTTCAACATGTAAGAAGTAGAAAGTTCAGGTATTTGTGTTCAACATGTAAGAAGTAGAAAGTACAGGTATTTGGGTTCAACATGTGAGAAGTAAAAAGTACAGGTATTTGAGTTCAAAGTGTAAGAAGTAAAAGTAAAAAGTCGTCAGAAAGTGGAGGAAAGTACTGAAACATGTTGTGTAACGAAGTATTTGTACTCCACTACTTCCCACCTCTGATTATGTTCCCTGGCCCTCTCCGCCTGCTCACCAGGGTCTGATGCATAAAACATCTGAAGAGGGAGAAACGCTCTGAGCTGATGAGAGGTTGTGAGTAATTCATGGGGTTTTTCAGCCGTGAGAATCCTTCAAGGAGGGGGGATACTGAGCGGTAATGAAGACGACACGTGGGGGCGTTCACATGTTTGGAGATGTGTTTCAAATCTGTTAGCGGGTGATTAACCATAACCCTTAATGAATAAACACTACATATTAATTGTAGTGTCGCTTTGTTATTGGATAAGCTCCTTAATTCTAAAGGGGAATGACTTTATTTAGGGTTGAGGAAACTAGGACGCAAGGTTGAAATTATTGAAAAGGAAAAATACTGTAATTTGTTATGTCTTCCACTTCTTGAGGACGCTATTCAACATTAATGAGGCTATTAGTACAATTACAGTATTAGAAAGCTTTTATATACGCAGTAAGTGGTTTATGTAAAGTGGCATAACACACGATTTAACAAGAAAGAGTCTAAAGCAAAGTTAAAATGGTGATTCTTATTATTATCATACTCAGTTAGTATTGCCAACATGTGAATAAACTCTACATATTGAATGTAGTGCCGCTTTGTTATTGGATAAACACCTTAATCCTTGAGGGAAATTACTTCATTTAGGACAAAGAAAACATTTATTAAAGCTATTAAACTGCCAGGTTTAACTTCATTAAAGAAAAAATACTTTAATTTGTTCGATGTCTTCCACTAGTTAAGGATATTAGGCAGCTATTTAACATAAATTAGGTAATTAGTACGACTTGGAACGCACTCAGGAATCCAGTAAGTGATGAAACATGCTTTTTAGGAGGCACACTATTCATCATCTTAGTATTAGCATGCAAACAGTTTCTTAGTAGCATCAAATACAAAGCATAGCTGTGTTTAGGGGGAAGAGTCTTGCAGGTAGTTGTCATAAATCAAATTGTGAGTATGACCATGGCGCTTAGTTTTAAATAAATAAAGGACGACCGCTCTGAAATGTCCCTATCTTTGAATTAGAGGGTCAGTGCCTGGCATCCTTATTATTTGTATTCAATCCTTTTTACCAAGTGCATGCAATCATTTCCTCAAAGTCAAGGCCTACTAGATTCTTCATGGAAGGGGTGGGACTGTAGATATGAACATTGTTATATATTCAACAGCAGGTCGTCTTCAGTCTTGAGCTGTTCTACACACACTGCATATTAATGTTTAACCCTCCTATTGTCTTCGTGTTCCCCCCCCTTACTTTGGTGTACGCAAATGTGACCGGTCCTGTTTTGACTGCTATTACATTAACACAAAAACCATTAATCATCACCAAATTTCATTTAACACCCTTTCAAACTGTACATATTGTATCAGACTACTGGTATACATGAAGAACTGCAGTAAATATACAAAGAACAGACACTGAACATGTATTGCGTGTGCCAGGTGTGATCCATGTGGGGGGAGGGGCACATAAGAGCGGGAAATGTATCAAATTGTTCTGTGTGTGCGTGTGTGTGTTTGTGTGTGTCAGGTGTGATTCACATGGGGGGATGGGCACATAAGGGTGTTACAAAGTTGACTAAATCATCCAAAATCCAATGAAAGTGGTGATCAGCCATTTTATATATTCAAAATGTCTCCTGTGAAGGATACCATGAAGCCTTCATGCAATCGAATGTAAAACAAAAAAGTTCTGATTGATGAAAGTAGTAAATCGGTCAGATTTGACCCGAAGACAACAGGAGGGTTAAACTCGGTACTATAAAACTCCTGGGTGTGATTTATTTGCCCATTTATAAAAACCATATTTCTTAAAGTGTGCTGTAAAGCTGGAGGCAAAGAGCCGGAGGGAATCCTAGAAAGACAGCTGCTAATGCGTTTACATTTCATTCAGCTTCTCAACGATGCTGTCTGGAGAGTTCAACAGTAACTTAAATGTTGGAGAAGCCTCCCAAAATCAAAGGCGTCTGATAAAAGTGAGAATAGGAGTGTGTCTCTGTTTATATTTCCAGCGCCACATGGAAACAGATGAGTCACACGCAGCTGCTCCATCACAGGACGAAGGGAGGATGGAGGATGGAGGCTGAAGTGGACGTGGAGCGATTCTTAAAGAGATGAGTTATCAACTGGAGCTGAACATAAGGAGCGACTGCCCGCGGCAAAAAGCTCAGAAGAAGAATGAATCCCGGGTGGTGCGATGCTCCAGCTGCTGCCGGCGAGGAAAGACAGTGTTTACGCTAACGGTTGGTTTAAAAAAAAAAAAAAAGGCCAACAATGAACCTAAATGTGAGGATGAAGGTCCCTCAGAGGCCGTACACAAAGAAGAGCCCACACCCGGTTATACTGTACTGATAGATATCTATGAGAAAAGTGTTTTTATTTACCCCCCAAAAACCCACTTTCTCTCAACCTGCCTTTCTTTTTCAGTTAGTGGTGTTCTGCTTCTCTGAAAATGACGTCCGAGAAATCGTGCAAAACCAGAGACTGAATGAAGGAAGTGAGCGAAGTCACCTTGATTTATGGCCCACACCATCTGGTTTTTTGGCCCACACCATCTTATTTGTGACATGAGAATAAACAACTTAAATACAATTAAATGAAGTCAAAATAAACTAAATACAGCCTTTTTAAGTGACAATTCAACTTGACTTTTATAACCTGAAAACTATTTGTAAAATAATTTGATTTATTAGACAATAAAAGCGGCGTACACCGTGATAGCGACCAGTCGATCCCTAAAACATACCATTATTTATCGTACATTTCTACCTAAATGACATCATAATTAACTAAATAAACAATATGGGGCATTGAACAATAATGGGAACTAGAGATTGACACCATAAAGTCATTGGGAAAATATATACTGAGGTTATATATCAAAGGAGACTTCTATACAATCAGACTTCCTTCAACAAACCAGTGGATTCATCCCCCTGCTGGCCATATGAGAGAATGCACGTTGAAGACATTACAGCGGCAAAGATACAGTGCAGATAGAAAGGTAAATTCTATACAGGTCTAGACTTATATATGAGATAACAGGAAAGCACACAGCTTTCAGACCCAGAGGTTAGTATGGTGCAACGTTTGGATAAAAACATCAGCACCATTGTGTTTGTATGTTAAATATGAAGTAAGAGCAGTGAGAAATTAGCATTAAAACAGGAAGTAGAGGGATACAATCTGCACATCCTACAGCCTGACTTTGTCTAAGGGAAATTCAACTGGCTAAAACTTGTTCATAAACCTGTATTACATGTTTGTTTATCAATACATAAACAGAAATGTAAAAATAAGTAGTGTTGTACAGGCTAGCTGTTTCCTGCCGTTGTGCTAAGCTAATCCTCCTCTGGCTCTTGTTTACAGCACATATGTCAAGCATGCTTTTATGTCCAGTGTTGAGCTGTGTTTAAATTATTACATGCTTCTTTACAAGGCAGATTTGTATCGAGAAATCAATGAGGTCCCTCTCAAACAAGACGGCAACATGTAAAACTGATCGAGCGTTTGCCGATTAGAGTGCATGCTGGGAAAGGGTTTATGCCTTCATCCATGATTTCTCTGCTTTCATGTGCAAATTACATGTTTTGCTGTGAAAATATTTGCTTTTTTATAGCTCAATTGGTTAGATCCATAACTCTTGATGTCAGCTTCATGTATTTTATGGTTTTTATGTGTGGGTTTGTCTCTTTTTTAGTTTGTCAGAATCCAAAGTGGCTGGATTTCATTTGTGCATTTTCAGCACTGCTCTTAAAAGGCTGTTGCGATAACTGGACTAAATACTAAATAAATACGACTTTACTCTTGTGTTACATGTACAGCTGGAGCCTCTAATCACACCCTGACAACATGTGTGGACATTAATTGCATGCTAAGAACATAGGCAGAGAATCGCCGCTTTTAGTGTGGGAGTGTGAAGGGGGGGTTTTCTCACCAGAGTGCCGGCATGAACAGAATAAAAAATGACAACTAACATCTCGGCTTCTATAAATCACAACAATTAGACTGGATAATTGAAGGGAACACATTATTACTGCTCTGCTTGTAACACCATAATTATATTTACTGCTGCAGTGGGAGCCAAGCAGGACACAATCACAGGCAGATGGATAGAGAGTTGTATTTAGACGGACAACAAAACATCTAGCATATCCATATTTAACTGATTTGATCCAGGTGCTGCGAGTATGAAAGGATGATAAATGGATTAAGATGGCTGATCCCAGTACGGTTAGAAAATAGACATTTTATGCATAATTGCAATCAATTTAAACCATTTGTTTAGGACCCACAGTTTCTCAATGTCCTACGCAGCTGCTGTACTGGCTCCTTCTCTCCGAGGATAATTAAAGGACATTAATCAACATGTGTGATGTTCAAAGCACACCTTTCTTCATCATTTTGAAGCCCCTTATGCAATTCCCCCTTGGATTGCCAGCAAATGCAGCTCCTGTTTTCAAGGGTTCAAATGTACACGTTTGTAAGTTGCTAAAATAACCTTGTTTCATGCCGCTGTGACAACAAAATCATACTTCCCTCGATCTAATAGCGAAGACACGAGACCTAAGCTGCCGTATTTGACAAGTTGAGAAGTGAGAATTGGCTTTTTTATATCTATCCAGCTCTTAAACTTCCCTCATATAATATTTAACAGCACTAGAATTCGGTCCAGATCTAAACACACTTCCCTGCAGCAATAAACACACACACACACACACGCACGCACACGCATGGTTTCTCTTGCACTAAATGTGGTACATCTGTGTGTCTCCTGATGTAAGACGCTGCTAGATGTCCTGGAGAGAAAAAGCCTGGAGTAAGTATTGTGTGTGTGTGTGTGTGTGTGTGTGTGTGTGTGTGTGTGTGTGTGTGTGTGAACGTGCACAGCTGGAAACACACAACACACAACTGTCTACTTTGTTCGGTTTGGCTTTTTGAATCATATTTCGTTCCAATATTCCATATCTTTAACTGGTCTTGGCTACGCTTTAATCAGAAACAGGCTTGAGAGTTTCCCCATGAATTTCCTCTGGTGGAAAAAGCTCCTGAAATAGCATTTAAACGATTTCGGGGATACTCAAACCTCAAACTGAAATCCGTCACGTTACCAACAAAACCATCCTCTGCAGTAATTGAAGTGATGCTGGAACTGAAGCAGAGATGTTGGTGTGTGGAAAGCCTGCTGTTTGAATCAGCCTCTGCAACGCTGGTTAAACTGCACCTTGCAGGCGTGTGAAGTGCGAGAGAGAGGCTGTTGATTTAGAGGCCTGACAATAATAAAACATGGAGCGCCACGCCATGTCTGTGTGTCCAAAACTGCATGTGTTGTCACTGCCCGCCAGAAAATATGTGCTCTGAGGATGTCAGACAGTGTAATGAAGATGTTTTATAACACACCTCCGCCCCTCAAACACTGCAACCACTACTACCGTACTTTCCGGACTATAAAGCGCACCTGCATATGAGCCGCAGCAGCTAAATTGTCCGTCTGTCTTGCTCTCGTTCTGTCTCTCGGTTCCACTTTCACTTTGGCGCGCTACCTGTCTCACTCTTTTCCGGCCTCCAGCTTTTCCTGCTGGAGCCCGCCCCTTAGAGGTGGCGGGCGCGAACCGGTCCTAGAGCCCATAGAGTTAAAGGTGGTTAATTTTACCTGTAAAATCCATAGATTTAAGAGGTTCCCTAGTGGCCGTTAGCTGTACAAAAAAAATGGGGAAAAAAGTCGCGGCTTATAGTCCGAAAAGTACGGTATTTAGAAATATGTATGGCTATTTTACTTGCATCCTTTAGAATAGATAGAATTGGGAGGGATGAAACCCTCTTTAATGGCCACACATGCAGAGCACACGGCACACACAGGGTGCATCTCACTTCGGTTGAATGGATTCCTTGCGTCCCTCACTTGCGTCGTTTCCCTGCGACTAGTCCCTCCCACCAGGGAAGCATGGAGGGACGCAAGGAAACCACGAGGGAAATCAGTGAGCGATACACAGTGAGGGGGCGGGGCGAGTGTCTGAGGATTTCACAAATAAGGCCACTGGGACGCTGCTAGAAAAATAACCGAAGTGAGACGCACCCACAGTGAAATGTGTCCTCTGCTTTTAACCCATCCTAGTACCAGGAGTAGTACTAGGAGCAGGAGAGCAATGGGAGTGGGGGGGAAGGGGGATGTCCGGTGCCTTACTCAGGGGCACCATGGCAGGGCAGGAGGTGAACTGGGACCTCTCCAAGTAGAAGTTCTAATATTACAATTTGAGAGCATACACCGATAGCAGCGTCCCTAGCAACCACCTTGGTAACAATGCAAACGTTGTATGGACACAATTTCCTGAAGTACTCTTCGTAATAACTAGCAAACTAAAGATCATGTACATCCACTGCACACATAATCTGAAATAACAACTCATATTTCTCGCATCAAATGACATCAAAACGCATTTTAATGGCCAAACTAACTTTAAAATAGGCATTTTCCACCCAGAATAAAACGAAGGTCGGCCATGTTTTTTTTCTCTGCAGGGAGACATTTGAAGATCACGTGACAAAAACGCCAGCCATTGGAAATGAATGGTGAAAAAAGGGATCTTACAATTTCAGAGGCGTTTTTGTAGAAATACTACGTCCCAAGTTGTGGACCAACGTAGTTAGTACACGTTTTTTTGTGAGACTGGGTTGGGTTATGCTACAGCTAAGATACATATTGGGCGTCTGTGGCTGCGAGGGAGTGCGGTTGTCTTTCAACCAGAAGGTCGTGGGTTCGATCCCAGCCCATGCAGCCAACATGTCGATATATCCTTGGGCAAGATACTTAACCCCGAGTTGCTCAGGGTTTATTATTAAATAAAGTTCAGCAATATTATCTAAATAACACTTGTCCAGTAATTGAGCACAACTTCCTGTGTGTGCTAAGGGAAGATCTGTGCGGACCCGATTGTCCAAAAACAGCTCGGAGTTCAAATGAGGCTGCAGACCCTTTTTAATTATGCTGTCAGTTTGGTTTTTTTATGAGAGATTGGCAATGAGAGAAACACTACATCTGGATCCCCACCAGCATTAAATCTATTGTTCTTTGGCAAACAGCTGCACTGTTCCCCGGTATGCATTTCATCGGTTTTGCAAATATCCTGCTGACAGACAAAGGAATATTGAGTGATGAAAATGTGCCAGATTCTGATGCTGATAACAGAGGCTACAGCACTAGAGAGATTGAAGAACAGGAGTATTTACCCTCTGTTCTTAAGTAGAGCTGAGCTGTAACCCTTGATCCTCCATTATGTCTAGATGAGGCTCATTAAATATATTAATTACAGGATGATTAAATAAATCTTTCTGGTTTAAACCCGGATCGACAAACACTATGTATAATGTATGCTTTTTGGCCATTTGGGGACAGTAGAACAAGCTGGATATACATCGGAGGGACCTATAAGTTGCTAAATACTCTATACTTTATTCTAAGCTAGATGCTAATGTGTCGTCCTTAAAGGGAAATGGAAACACTTTTCAAACTGCTTTCCATGCGACAATATTACCATTAGGAAATGTATTTATCTAGTCTATTTCCAATGTAAACGATCGAGATACGCGAATTTACTTTTTGAAATACGTGCCTAATGACCATGGGCGCTTCCATTGCTCCGGGACTTTTCCAGTGACGTCACTGATTGGGTGCGGCTTCCTGGGCCAAAGCTCAATAACAAACAACATGGCGTGCAATGCACCAGTAGTTTACATTACAAGAAAACGGTCATCGTCAGGAGTTTATTGTATTGCCCCAGGCTGCACAAATGGATTTTATACAAAGAAGGAAGAAGTACATTTCCATAGGCTGCCACTAAAGGATGAGAAGCTGCTCAAAGTCCAGTCTGGCTGCCTGGTTCAATACAAAACATTGGATTTGAAGCCAGGATCTGTTCCCACAATATTCGATTTCTCAACGTATGCAGTCGGGAACACCGACCGTCCCAGCACGTCGGCCGCGCAAGACAATGACAGTGTCAACAAACGTGAAGTTCGAGCCACCAAACGAGTTGCTTCAGCTGCCGAGAGAGAGGTAAATATTGCAGCACTACCAGATTACTAGCTCACACATGTATTTACTGACACAGTGTGACCTTATTAATTAACGCAATCGCGTCCAAACTAAATGGTAGCTATTATTATGACGCACAATAGAGAATTGGGGGTGTTCTATAGCTCAACTAATTAAACTGGCATACACACGCTCATCTGTCGAAAACAGCCCTAAAAAGGCTAGTATTGCTATTGATGGATGGTATTGCAGGACCCAGAGCGCACGGAGCACAGAGCGGACAGCAGATAACGGAATTGCAGTTGTATTGCTTATAGATTATCAGAACATTTCAAAGGGGACACAGCCCCATTGGATATTAACCTATGGATTAACTACATCATCGTTTTTATCGTTGTAATGCCATTGAAGACCAGTTTAGACCAGACAATGAGGAAGGTAAGCCGTTAGCCTGGCGTATGTTAGTACCTAGCGCCACTTGTTTTGATGTACGTTTTTGTGGATAACCTCGCGAGTTTGTATCTGTCAGTGTTGAGGTGGGCACCGTTAGATTCTGTGTCTCCTTGCGATCATAAATGATGTGTTGGATGTGCGGCTAGGATAAGTAATAAGGGAGCTATCGGTGCAGTAATAGGTTAGCATTTTCGCTCGGGGCTAATTCAGAGGCTCACTGTTAGCATTGTGTTTTTTAATTTTTTTTATTCCGGATCGTATGCCACTCTATTCGACCGAATCGGTTCATAAGCATAGGCCATGGGATGCCTGGTAACTGTAGATGCTTCCACATCAATGTCATCTCCCGACGAATAGTCAAATTCATCGTTCAAAACGTCGATCTCATTGCAAAATTCCTCCATCGCTGCCATATCTGCTACGTTGTGTTGACTTTTGGTGGAGCGAAAACACAGCCAGTGACGTCACCATTTGGGACTCTCCTAATGGCGGAGGCCTGGTCCCGGAATTCCCCACCCGGCCGGCGGATAATTAATTTTCTTTTGGCGAGTAATATCATATACAATAAATATTACGATCAATATCCATTGTAAAATGAATAAACTACCGGAATATTATAACTGTAATTGGTGTTTCCTTTCCCCTTTAACGGGTAGCATACAATGACTTTATCAGAGCACTTCTGCTGAGAATAGATATCTGTGGGAAGAGGCAATTGTTAATGTTGTTGTATTTTTAGCTTAACACTTTAACAGTTCAGGCTAAACACAGAAATAGACTCACATGGAGCACACGCAGAAGGAGATGATGGCTCAAAGGGCTGCTCAATTAATCGTATTTTAATCGCGATTACGATGATGGCTTGCAACGATTACGAAAACAACGTAATCGAAATAAAACGATTATTTTTTTATTATTTGTATTACTTTTTTTTTTTTTCATTATTTTTTTTTTTTCAGTTGAATTATTCTTAAGGTTCAGGGTAATCAACTGTTAAAAACATACTGTTACATTTTTTTTCCTCCAATAAATGGATGTTTTCAAAGTCAATGAATAATCACATTTAAAGGTGGGGTAGGTAGGTTTCAGAAACCGGCTCGAGTGCACTACAATTTGAAAGTACGCAGCCGAAGACTTCCTTACAGAGCACCTCCTCCAACACACATGAACGCGCACATGACGTCAGCAGACTGGTGAAAGTGGCCGCCTGTTGCTGGCGAGTCATTGAAGTACTACTGCAATGCACGCCCAATGAGGGCACGAGATACATTTCTGCGTGCACGAGATGGAAGGCTGACAGACAGCGCGGCAATCCAACCCGTTTAGCCGGGTTGTACTTTTTACAGTATTACGGCTTCCAGAGATGACATTTTTGTATGGATTTATTGTCAAAGCACTTCAGATATTCATTGCTATCGGGAGATTAAGAGCATTCCATGGCATATAACAAAAAGTGTATCTCGAGCCGGTTTCTCAAACGTACCTACCCCACCTTTAATAATAGCAATTACAATTATTGACCCAAATAATCGAGATTATGATTTTTGCCATAATCGAGCAGCCCTATCTCAAAGCAAATGAAATAAAGCCTATTCACAATATCTGTACTGTCTTCAACGGCGATTAAATCAATTGAAGCATTCCTATCTTGATCAATCAGCTACATCTTTTCTTTGAGAGCAATTCAAGCAACTAAGTCATAAAGCTAATTAATCGTGCATAATGCGAGTTAGCATCATCTTGTTCTTGGCGAAGCTCCCCCAGCGCCACAGAAACACCGTGCAGCTGTTTCCACACACTGAGTGGGACTCTCCCTGACTATAACACTGAATTCAACAGAAGTAAAATAGAAGAAAATCTGAATGTTCCTTTGAGGTTTAAGGAATAATAGGTAGGATTACGTTACACTGACTATAGTAAGCCTTTAACTGTAATGAAAGGGCTTGGATTTGTGTTGCTTCAGGTGCACCGAGCAGCTGTGTTGTATTTTATGAGCTCATATTTTGCCTCATTTTGATCTGAAGGAACACACGCCACTCCGATGCTTTCGACCCTGATCCCTGAGGAGAGGAGCTTTGTTTTTTCAGACCTCCCACGGAGATTTAGAGCCTCGAAAAGTCAAAGCAATCTGCAACGCGGGATGTCTTTGACAAAATCCCTACAGCAGCATATTAGACATCATTGATTTGTAGCAGCGTAGCGGTGAGAAAGGTGGTTGTATTCAAATCCCAAGCATCTGAAACGTCTAAAAGCTGCTGTAATGGTGACTTTTTAATATGTTGGTTTGGTGTGATCAGAGGTGGGAAGTAGTGCAGTACAAATACTTTATTACTGTACTTAAGTACATACGTTTCTGGTATCAGTACTTTACTCCAGTACTTTTTTTATGACACTTTCACTTTTCTTCTTACATGTTGAACTCAAATACCTGTACTTTCTACTTCTCACATGTTGAACTCAAATACCTGTACTTTCTACTTCTTACATGTTGAACCAAATACCTGTACTTTCTACTTCTCACATGTTGAACCAAATACCTGTACTTTCTACTTCTTACATGTTGAACTCAAATACCTGTACTTTCTACTTCTTACATGTTGAACTCAAATACCTGTACTTTCTACTTCTTACATGTTGAACTCAAATACCTGTACTTTCTACTTCTTACATGTTGAACTCAAATACCTGTACTTTCTACTTCTCACATGTTGAACCCAAATACCTGTACTTTCTACTTCTTACATGTTGAACACAAATACCTGTACTTTCTACTTCTTACATGTTGAACTCAAATACCTGTACTTTCTACTTCTTACATGTTGAACTCAAATACCTGTACTTTCTACTTCTTACATGTTGAACCAAATACCTGTACTTTCTACTTCTTACATGTTGAACCAAATACCTGTACTTTCTACTTCTTACATGTTGAACTCAAATACCTGTACTTTCTACTTCTTACATGTTGAACTCAAATACCTGTACTTTCTACTTCTCACATGTTGAACTCAAATACCTGTACTTTCTACTTCTTACATGTTGAACTCAAATACCTGTACTTTCTACTTCTTACATGTTGAACCAAATACCTGTACTTTCTACTTCTTACATGTTGAACACAAAATGGAAACATTTTAAACATTCATTAGCTAACAATGACATTATTGTTCTATTGATATAAAGGGAGGTCAGGTACTCTTTAAAGCAGCTGCTAGTTATGGGTACTTTTTACTGAAGTACACTTCAAAGCCTCTTTACTTTGACTTGAGTAAAGAAGTTCTTTCACCAGAGTATTTTTAAACACGAGTATCTGTACTTCTACTTGAGTAAAGGATGTGTGTACTTTTGCCATCTCTGGGTGTGATCCATCAACGCCCAGCATGATAAGAGGCTCGTCTGGGACCATCTAATTCCCCGTGGTAGTGTATTGTGAGTAATAGCTTGAGAACGTCATTAGCTTCATTCATACTTAACGCTGAGTCTTATATTCGCGGCAGACGTCATTTTTTGGATTCCTCCGTGTCGCGTAAACGGTGCGATTAGTTCAGGATCAGGCTGAGTGAGTCTGCCCTTCAAGCATTGTGTCAGAAATTAAGTACTTGACTGATCTTGGCAGTGCCAGGCTTTAAAAGTCCATATGTGCCACCCCACTGGTTTAACCTTGGTGAAACTTGGAATAAAGCCACAACTCAAAATGTCTCCTGCACTCAAAGTAGGAATTCGATAATTGCATTTTTCATCGTTTTAGACATATACAGTAATAACACCACTTTGCCTCACATTTTGCAAACTAAGAGGTTAAGGGGCGGGACATCTCTAAGCGGTTGACCAATCACAACAGAGCCGGCCAGCTAACCAATCAGAACAGACTGGGCTCTGGATTCAGACAGAGGGTGAAAAGAGGTGCTGCAGCACAGGCAGTATGAGAACAATAAAGAGCTTTTTGAACATTGAAGCACGGAGACACTACATACTGATATACACCTGAACATCAGCAGGAGATGACTCTTTAAAGTAGAGACACTACATACTGATATACACCTGAACATCAGCAGGAAGGACTCTTTAAAGTAGAGACACTACATACTGATATACACCTGAACATCAGCAGGAGAGGACTCTTTAAAGTAGAGACACTACATACTGATATACACCTGAACATCAGCAGGAGAGGACTCTTTAAAGTAGAGACACTACATACTGATATACACCTGAACATCAGCAGGAGAGGACTCTTTAAAGTAGAGGCACTACACACTGATATACACCTGAACATCAGCAGGACAGGACTCTTTAACGTAGAGACACTACATACTGATATACACCTGAACATCAGCAGGAGAGGACTCTTTAAAGTAGAGACATCACATACTGATATACACCTGAACATCAGCAGGAGAGGACTCTTTAAAGTAGAGACACTACATACTGATATACACCTGAACATCAGCAGGAGAGGACTCTTTAAAGTAGAGACAACATACTGATATACACCTGAACATCAGCAGGAGAGGACTCTTTAAAGTAGAGACACTACATACTGATACACCTGAACATCAGCAGGAGAGGACTCTTTAAAGTAGAGACACTACATACTGATATACACCTGAACATCAGCAGGAGAGGACTCTTTAAAGTAGAGACACTACATACTGATATACACCTGAACATCAGCAGGAGAGGACTCTTTAAAGTAGAGACACTACATACTGATATACACCTGAACATCAGCAGGAGAGGACTCTTTAAAGTAGAGACACTACATACTGATATACACCTGAACATCAGCAGGAGAGGACTCTTTAAAGTAGAGACACTACATACTGATATACACCTGAACATCAGCAGGAGAGGACTCTTTAAAGTAGAGACACTACATACTGATATACACCTGAACATCAGCAGGAGAGGACTCTTTAAAGTAGAGACACTACATACTGATATACACCTGAACATCAGCAGGAGAGGACTCTTTAAAGTAGAGACACTACATACTGATATACACCTGAACATCAGCAGGAGAGGACTCTTTAAAGTAGAGACACTACATACTGATATACACCTGAACATCAGCAGGAGAGGACTCTTTAAAGTAGAGACACTACATACTGATATACACCTGAACATCAGCAGGAGAGGACTCTTTAAAGTAGAGACACTACATACTGATATACACCTGAACATCAGCAGGAGAGGACTCTTTAAAGTAGAGACACTACATACTGATATACACCTGAACATCAGCAGGAGAGGACTCTTTAAAGTAGAAACTACATACTGATATACACACGAACATCAGCAGGAGAGGACTCTTTAAAGTAGAGACACTACATACTGATATACACCTGAACATCAGCAGGAGAGACTCTTTAAAGTAGAGACACTACATACTGATATGGAAAAAAGCAGAATATGTCTTCTGTAGCAGCAAAAAGCTTGTTCTTCTTAATCGGGTTAATGCCTGGACGCCAAAGCTGGGGCAAACACACATTTAATGCAGCTTTCACTTTATTGACATTTTCATGGGAGCTCTGGCGCTCCTGAATGCATTCACTGTGGCGTGAATACACACATTGGCAACCCAAAAGCAGCACTATGAGCACTAGTCTTTCTCCATGCGTTCCCCAAATCTAAGTAATACGTGTTGAAATAACAACGTATTACTTGTTTTGCATGACATGTTCAGTTTGAGGTATAATTGAGCTGACAGATTGTGTCAAATTTGGGTGACAATATTAGTTTTAGCCTTGTGTCCAAAAGAAGGCTTAAACATGACAATAACTGTATTAATTAAATGCAGTACACGCATGCGAAGCGTAAACAAACACGACGCGTGGTACGAGCTCCGTGTTTTCAGAGCTTTAAGCTCACCAAGCTCTCTTGTGGAAGGCCTCTTCGGCTAACGTCACCCCGGCGTTAGCGTGCTGTGGACACAACACCCTCGATATACTGTACGTCACTGAGTTACACTGAGCCTTTCAAAGGAGAGGGTAGGTGTGTGTGTGTGTGTGTGTGAGAGAGAGAGAGAGAGAAAAGCAAGAGTCAGCAGAAAAGATAGGTGTAAAGAAACTGATGATATTCTGACAAAGCACAACCGTGTGTGTGTGTGTGTGTGTGTGTGTGTGTGTGTGTGTGTGTGTGTGTTGTGTGTGTGTGTGTGTGTGTGTGTGTGTGTGTGTGTGCAAAGTGTTGTTATATGTGTAATGTATATGTGTGTAAAGATTTGAAATGAGTGTGTGTGTCTTTGTTCAGGGGGAATCTATGAAGAAATTACAAGGGGTAGTGTGTGTGTGTGTGCGTGTGCGTGTGTGTGTGTGTGTGTGTGTGTGTGTGTGTGTGTGTGTGTGTGTGTGGGCTGTATTTCTCCTTGTCAGAAGCCAATGCCAGCCGTTCAGGCGACGTATTGTCGTTCTCTCACGCTGCAGTGCTCCTTTCTCCATGTCTATCAAACAGTCCCTCACCGTCAGGCCTCTTTTATTGATTCCTTTATGTTGTCCTTCCTGTGTTGCTGTAGAAATCTCTCCGATGTGCTCCTGGGAGAGTTTAACACAGTAGGGTAAACATAGTCCCTGTGTGTCTGTGTACATCACTGCTGTTCTTACTATGCTTATCCCGTATCTAGACTTTGAAGACCCTGAAACTCTTAGTCAAGTGTGGATGGGTGAGGATTCCACAGTGAAGCCCAGTGTTGAGATAAAGCACTCTCATTGGCTGATGGCATTAAGAAAATCAGATTAAAGCAAACAAGCGACTTAAAGAGGCCCTATTTTGCGTTTTTAATTGTTTTATTTTACTTCCCACCTCCCTTAGACTCCTCCATTGGACTCCTTTGTTTACTTTAGGGAAATAATGACTTCACTACGTAACATTCGTGCTTCTGTTGGCTCGCGCTCCAACACATTGTACGTGATAGGTTAAGGGGCGGGACATCTTAAAGCAGGTTGACCAATCACAACAGAGCCGACCAGCTAACTAATCAGAGCAGACTGGCCTCTGGTTTCCAGAGGGTGAAAAGACAGGCCTGAAATCACATGTTTTCAATCTGCTGTTGTTCATCAGATGGAGTAGAAAACATGATTTGCAGGTTAGAATTAAGTAAACTGAGACTAATAGTTCTGCCAGTTGCTTTACACACATCACAGTAATGGCGCGTTTCCACGGCAGCGGGTAGCTCGCTTTAAGCGTGCCGAGCCGTGCGGGCAGGGCTGGACTGGGACAGCCAATCGGCCCTGGCATTTAGACCCAGACCGGCCCAAATCCATAAAAAAAGCACTAATAGGAGGGTCTGATGGTGGTGGAGGCGGGGAGGGAGCGGATCGACAGCTGTCAACTCAACATTGTAAATAACCAACCAAAGACGATCACCGGTTCATCTTGTTTTTGGCGGGAGAATAGTTTGGGGAGCGTGAGAGCGTGAGAGTGAAAGGGTGTGTCACACGCCAGATGTGTGAGAGTTGGCAAACCTGCTTTACCTGCTGCAGGTGGGCCGACCAGTTCTACAAGAGGGAGACAATAGCTGTACTTAAATGAGCCACATGCCATGATGCACCAACTTCAGACTTCCTCACAGAGCCCCTCCCCCAACACACACGAACGCGCACATGACCAATGAGGGCACGAGGTAAGTTTGTGCCCCGATGGAAGGCTGACAGGCAGGTAGGCCGTCCCAAGTTCCCATCAGCAGAAACACGTGGGTTTGCTATCCTGGCTCCAAGATGGTGGAATGAGCTCCCATTGACATCAGGACGGCAGAAAGCTCACACACCTTCCAGACTGAAGCTCATCTCTTTCGACTCCACTTCGAGCGATAGAATTATTAACAAAGCACTTATCTAATAAAGGACTGGCTTATCTAAAGCCAGTTGAGTAGCACTTGAAATGTTTGGCTCTATGAAGCCTGATGTAGTCGCTTTGGATAAAAGCCTCAGCTAAATGTAATGTAAGAAGAAGAAAAGTTTTAAAAATAACCCCTTAAAAATGATGACTTCTAGTTAATTTAGGGGGGGGACCCTATAGTGCCCTGCCTCCCCTTTATATGACAACACAATATAGATAGGACCAGATGAGTCCACAGGATGAGTCGACGGCATCTTTTCTTGGGCTCGTTTCTCCCCACAGATTGACGCTCTGATATGACTCCCTGATAACACTGCTATGTCATTTTGGTTTCAGCCAGGACAAGATTAAGAACATGAGCATAGCACCACACATGGACATGAGTGGGTGACTGGGAGGCCATCAGTGCAGAAAATCCTTTGTACCGGCCTTGCCTTGCATATTGGATCTGTTGCATTCCCTATACACATGCCCTTGTCCAGTTTCAGATGCTCTAAGACCTCTGAGAGCAAGTTCACAAAGTATTGTCCGGTGGAGGCGTGGCACTTCACTAAAGCCACACGCCTCTCTTGCACAGTCTCATTGACATATTTCAAGATTACTGAACACTGATCCTGAGAAGTTATGTCTTGTGTGTGTCCAGCTGAACAGAAGACATTCCGGCCTTCTGGACATCACTGGAGATACTTTCTTGATTAGACTACCAACAGTTTTCTATGATGGAGTTAACAGTAGTGTTGGAGAGTAGGGGGATGAGAGACCCTCTACCTTTTGTTCCACTGGATTGGTGCAATGTCTTGCTCTTCTCTACGCAATCATCCAGATGCTCTTTTAAGCAGACATCATACTTTCCTAATCGCTTACCGCGAGTTCTCCTCCTCTCCCCTCACTCGCGCTGATCTCTCTCCCTCTCATCATCTTCCTCACCACCAATATCGGCCACAGGTTAGAAGAAGATGGACCGCGCCTGTACTAAACATGTCGGTTATTTTGACACAAGCGGCAGCATCAGCACGAAGGGCCTGCTTTTTTCTTTCCCGCAATTTTTCTGCTCCCCCTTTTCGCTTCGCCTTCGCCATTTGTAACTCAAACTTTTTTTTTTCTCGAAAAAAGGCAGTTTGGCTTCAACGGCCGGCTCACCTCAGTTTTTTTACTTCACCTCCCTTAGGTGATTAAAGATTTGATTGGGCCCAGTGTCAATTACTAAAAACATTTAAACAGAGGGACAATCTACCCGTCTTATGGGCCGGGACTTCAGAAAAAAAAAAAATGACGTGTCGGCCCAAAAGGCACGTCGGCCCACCGGGAAAATGCCCGGTATGCCAGATGGCCAGTCCAGTCCATTCCGTTTTTGGTTGCGTTTCCACTTGGCCTGGTTTTGGCCCGGGCTACTTTTTCACCTTTTCTCTGGCCCGACTAAATCGTGGTTCGGGCCAGGAACAACCGGGCTGAGTCGGGCTGAGTATGCTAAACTAGAGAGAGAATCGCTGGCAAGGGGCTAAAACTACAACAAGATGAACATATTTGACCGTGATTTAATTGTAATACACGTTTCAAAATGATGCCGAAGTAACAACACACTGATACCGGTTAGTAAAGCATGAATTAATGCTTTGACCAGTCTGCAGACAGACGGCAGAGAAACACCTTTTAAAATGCGTGTTTTCTGAATGGAGCTTGCTAAGCTAACGTTATATATGCTCCGCCGTCCACACTCACAGCAACGGCCTACAGACATAAATAAGCAGCGACTGTATCTCCATGACACAGGCAGTCTGTGGTTTGTACTTGTTTAACTTCTGTCTAGTTTCTGAACAGATATGAGGAGCTGTGAGCTCTGAGGGCTAACGGCTAACAGCTGTGTTGCTTTCTGGGGCTCTCATTGAAGATGACGTCACGGCTCCGCCTACACTGCGTTACTATAGTAACTGCACCAGTTCCTAAGCTGTAATGGAAGCGCAGCATTAAAGTGAGCCAGGCCTAACAAGGCCTAACCAAGCCGAGCGAGGCCTGCAGTGGAAACGCGCCATTGTAAGCTGGATAAAGACAAGAGCACACACTTCATGCTATTCTTAGAGCTTTACCCTTGAAGTGGCGAAGAGGTATAGATTTAGCTGAGGGTGCTACTTGAGGAAAAGCCACAAGGCCTGAGTTTCTCTATAGCTTTCAAATGTATCTTCCAACGTAACTACGACAGTGATTGTGTGTGTGGCAGCTGAGGTCTGAAGCCAGTGGTTAGTGGTGTGACCTTTGAGCCGTCACCTCAAAGGTCACCGAATGAAAGGCCTAATGTGAAATCGATCGGACATAGAAAGGCATGACAAGCAAGGTCCGTGGTTACAAGGGTAAACTTTTTCTACTTTTTTAATTTAAAGTCGCTGGAACACGGTGTGGTGGAAAAAACTCGTCTGAATCACCTCCAACTAAGACACAGTGTTAGATTCTTGCTTGATAAAATTAGGCCAATCATAACGGAAGATAAAGAAAGTACACGTGTGTTTGAGATGAAACACATACAGCTCTTCCATGTCTGATTAGAAATGTGCACTGAATACGAGGAGTGAACGTAACCACTGTAATGTCACCCAAGGTTTTATAGCCTACAGAGAGGCGAAGTCCCGCCCATCTACTGCCCCCCTGCCTCACAGACCTGCCTCCGCTCATCAGAAGCCAACCTCCTATCCATCCCCCCGCACCAATCCCCGGACCTGGGGGGACAGAGCCTTCTCCGTCGCTGCCCCCTCCCTCTGGAACTCACTCCCCCAACCAATCAGAGACTGCACTAACCTCACCACCTTCAAAGCACTCACCTCTTCAATCAGGCTTTAATGTGTGATTGTTTTTGTATTATTTGACTTTAACTATATATTTATTTGTTGTTCCTTTCTTTTCTTTTCTTCACTATATCTGTAAAGCGTCTTTAAGCACCTGTAAAAGCGCTAACAAATTAAATCTATTATTATTATTATTATTATTATTATTACTTCCGACCCATGGGACCTTATTTTGGAAAACTTATGTATTGAAGTCAATGGAGAGAGAAAGATTATCTTTCGATCCCGTTTGAATTGTGCCACGAATTACACACATGATGTTTGTCAATCTTAAAAAATAATTTCCATGTCAAAAAGTTTGTCGTAAAACTGTTGAAATATAAGACGATGAAAAATACGCAACTAGAAAGACTACAAATCCCAGAGTCCTGGTCCCGCATGCTGGCTCTTAGGAACCGACTAACTCCCCTTGTGTGTGTCACAGCTCTCAACGTGCCCAGACTTGGAGTGATTTTCACCTCGTTTAATACTTTCCGCCTCGTTCTGAAAGAAGAAGTGAAATGTTTCAACGTGACGGCCATCTTGGTGTGTGGTGCGAGATGGGAGATGTAGTTCATTGAGTGGTTTCACAAAAAAAAGTGTTACTTCACAGTTTTACGACACTTTTTTATTTTTTTGACTTGCAAAATTATCTTTTAAATTGACAAACATCATACTGTATGTGTAATTCGTGGCACAATTCAAACGGGATCGAAAGATAATATTTCTCTCCATTGACTTCAATACATGATTTTTCCGAAATAAGGTCCCATGGAGCTCCCCCGGAGGAAAGGGAGGGACTTCGCCTCTCTTATGGATCTGGCAATCTCCATCTTGGTTTTCGGCCGATGTTATCTCGTTTATTTGGACCCAGAAGTGACACGAAAGCGTGGAGAAGTACAACTGAATCTGTAATTTGTTATGTCTTCCACTTCTTGAGGACGCTATTCACATTAATGAGGCTATTAGTACAATTACAGTATTAGAAAGCTTTTTATACGCAGTAAGTGGTTATGTAAGTGGCATAACACACGATTTAACAAGAAAGAGTCTAAAGCAAAGTTAAAATGGTGATTCTTATTATTATCATACTCAGTTAGTATTGCCAACATGTGAATAAACTCTACATATTGAATGTAGTGCCGCTTTGTTATTGGATAAACACCTTAATCCTTGAGGGAAATTACTTCATTTAGGACAAAGAAAACATTTATTAAAGCTATTAAACTGCCAGGTTTAACTTCATTAAAGAAAAAATACTTTAATTTTTCGATGTCTTCCACTAGTTAAGGATATTAGGCAGCTATTTAACATAAATTAGGTAATTAGTACGACTTGGAACGCACTCAGGAATCCAGTAAGTGATGAAACATGCTTTTTAGGAGGCACACTATTCATCATCTTAGTATTAGCATGCAAACAGTTTCTTAGTAGCATCAAATACAAAGCATAGCTGTGTTTAGGGGGAAGAGTCTTGCAGGTAGTTGTCATAAATCAAATTGTGAGTATGACCATGGCGCTTAGTTTTAAATAAATAAAGGACGACCGCTCTGAAATGTCCCTATCTTTGAATTAGAGGGTCAGTGCCTGGCATCCTTATTATTTGTATTCAATCCTTTTTACCAAGTGCATGCAATCATTTCCTCAAAGTCAAGGCCTACTAGATTCTTCATGGAAGGGGTGGGACTGTAGATATGAACATTGTTATATATTCAACAGCAGGTCGTCTTCAGTCTTGAGCTGTTCTACACACACTGCATATTAATGTTTAACCCTCCTATTGTCTTCGTGTTCCCCCCCCTTACTTTGGTGTACGCAAATGTGACCGGTCCTGTTTTGACTGCTATTACATTAACACAAAAACCATTAATCATCACCAAATTTCATTTAACACCCTTTCAAACTGTACATATTGTATCAGACTACTGGTATACATGAAGAACTGCAGTAAATATACAAAGAACAGACACTGAACATGTATTGCGTGAGCCAGGTGTGATCCATGTGGGGGGGGGCACATAAGAGCGGGAAATGTATCAAATTGTTCTGTGTGTGCGTGTGTGTGTTTGTGTGTGTCAGGTGTGATTCACATGGGGGGATGGGCACATAAGGGTGTTACAAAGTTGACTAAATCATCCAAAATCCAATGAAAGTGGTGATCAGCCATTTTATATATTCAAAATGTCTCCTGTGAAGGATACCATGAAGCCTTCATGCAATCGAATGTAAAACAAAAAAGTTCTGATTGATGAAAGTAGTAAATCGGTCAGATTTGACCCGAAGACAACAGGAGGGTTAAACTCGGTACTATAAAACTCCTGGGTGTGATTTATTTGCCCATTTATAAAAACCATATTTCTTAAAGTGTGCTGTAAAGCTGGAGGCAAAGAGCCGGAGGGAATCCTAGAAAGACAGCTGCTAATGCGTTTACATTTCATTCAGCTTCTCAACGATGCTGTCTGGAGAGTTCAACAGTAACTTAAATGTTGGAGAAGCCTCCCAAAATCAAAGGCGTCTGATAAAAGTGAGAATAGGAGTGTGTCTCTGTTTATATTTCCAGCGCCACATGGAAACAGATGAGTCACACGCAGCTGCTCCATCACAGGACGAAGGGAGGATGGAGGATGGAGGCTGAAGTGGACGTGGAGCGATTCTTAAAGAGATGAGTTATCAACTGGAGCTGAACATAAGGAGCGACTGCCCGCGGCAAAAAGCTCAGAAGAAGAATGAATCCCGGGTGGTGCGATGCTCCAGCTGCTGCCGGCGAGGAAAGACAGTGTTTACGCTAACGGTTGGTTTAAAAAAAAAAAAAAGGCCAACAATGAACCTAAATGTGAGATGAAGGTCCCTCAGAGGCCGTACACAAAGAAGAGCCCACACCCGGTTATACTGTACTGATAGATATCTATGAGAAAAGTGTTTTTATTTACCCCCCAAAAACCCACTTTCTCTCAACCTGCCTTTCTTTTTCAGTTAGTGGTGTTCTGCTTCTCTGAAAATGACGTCCGAGAAATCGTGCAAAACCAGAGACTGAATGAAGGAAGTGAGCGAAGTCACCTTGATTTATGGCCCACACCATCTGGTTTTTTGGCCCACACCATCTTATTTGTGACATGAGAATAAACAACTTAAATACAATTAAATGAAGTCAAAATAAACTAAATACAGCCTTTTTAAGTGACAATTCAACTTGACTTTTATAACCTGAAAACTATTTGTAAAATAATTTGATTTATTAGACAATAAAAGCGGCGTACACCGTGATAGCGACCAGTCGATCCCTAAAACATACCATTATTTATCGTACATTTCTACCTAAATGACATCATAATTAACTAAATAAACAATATGGGGCATTGAACAATAATGGGAACTAGAGATTGACACCATAAAGTCATTGGGAAAATATATACTGAGGTTATATATCAAAGGAGACTTCTATACAATCAGACTTCCTTCAACAAACCAGTGGATTCATCCCCTGCTGGCCATATGAGAGAATGCACGTTGAAGACATTACAGCGGCAAAGATACAGTGCAGATAGAAAGGTAAATTCTATACAGGTCTAGACTTATATATGAGATAACAGGAAAGCACACAGCTTTCAGACCCAGAGGTTAGTATGGTGCAACGTTTGGATAAAAACATCAGCACCATTGTGTTTGTATGTTAAATATGAAGTAAGAGCAGTGAGAAATTAGCATTAAAACAGGAAGTAGAGGGATACAATCTGCACATCCTACAGCCTGACTTTGTCTAAGGGAAATTCAACTGGCTAAAACTTGTTCATAAACCTGTATTACATGTTTGTTTATCAATACATAAACAGAAATGTAAAAATAAGTAGTGTTGTACAGGCTAGCTGTTTCCTGCCGTTGTGCTAAGCTAATCCTCCTCTGGCTCTTGTTTACAGCACATATGTCAAGCATGCTTTTATGTCCAGTGTTGAGCTGTGTTTAAATTATTACATGCTTCTTTACAAGGCAGATTTGTATCGAGAAATCAATGAGGTCCCTCTCAAACAAGACGGCAACATGTAAAACTGATCGAGCGTTTGCCGATTAGAGTGCATGCTGGGAAAGGGTTTATGCCTTCATCCATGATTTCTCTGCTTTCATGTGCAAATTACATGTTTTGCTGTGAAAATATTTGCTTTTTTATAGCTCAATTGGTTAGATCCATAACTCTTGATGTCAGCTTCATGTATTTTATGGTTTTTATGTGTGGGTTTGTCTCTTTTTTAGTTTGTCAGAATCCAAAGTGGCTGGATTTCATTTGTGCATTTTCAGCACTGCTCTTAAAAGGCTGTTGCGATAACTGGACTAAATACTAAATAAATACGACTTTACTCTTGTGTTACATGTACAGCTGGAGCCTCTAATCACACCCTGACAACATGTGTGGACATTAATTGCATGCTAAGAACATAGGCAGAGAATCGCCGCTTTTAGTGTGGGAGTGTGAAGGGGGGGTTTTCTCACCAGAGTGCCGGCATGAACAGAATAAAAAATGACAACTAACATCTCGGCTTCTATAAATCACAACAATTAGACTGGATAATTGAAGGGAACACATTATTACTGCTGCTGCTTGTAACACCATAATTATATTTACTGCTGCAGTGGGAGCCAAGCAGGACACAATCACAGGCAGATGGATAGAGAGTTGTATTTAGACGGACAACAAAACATCTAGCATATCCATATTTAACTGATTTGATCCAGGTGCTGCGAGTATGAAAGGATGATAAATGGATTAAGATGGCTGATCCCAGTACGGTTAGAAAATAGACATTTTATGCATAATTGCAATCAATTTAAACCATTTGTTTAGGACCCACAGTTTCTCAATGTCCTACGCAGCTGCTGTACTGGCTCCTTCTCTCCGAGGATAATTAAAGGACATTAATCAACATGTGTGATGTTCAAAGCACACCTTTCTTCATCATTTTGAAGCCCCTTATGCAATTCCCCCTTGGATTGCCAGCAAATGCAGCTCCTGTTTTCAAGGGTTCAAATGTACACGTTTGTAAGTTGCTAAAATAACCTTGTTTCATGCCGCTGTGACAACAAAATCATACTTCCCTCGATCTAATAGCGAAGACACGAGACCTAAGCTGCCGTATTTGACAAGTTGAGAAGTGAGAATTGGCTTTTTTATATCTATCCAGCTCTTAAACTTCCCTCATATAATATTTAACAGCACTAGAATTCGGTCCAGATCTAAACACACTTCCCTGCAGCAATAAACACACACACACACACACGCACGCACACGCATGGTTTCTCTTGCACTAAATGTGGTACATCTGTGTGTCTCCTGATGTAAGACGCTGCTAGATGTCCTGGAGAGAAAAAGCCTGGAGTAAGTATTGTGTGTGTGTGTGTGTGTGTGTGTGTGTGTGTGTGTGTGTGTGTGTGTGTGTGAACGTGCACAGCTGGAAACACACAACACACAACTGTCTACTTTGTTCGGTTTGGCTTTTTGAATCATATTTCGTTCCAATATTCCATATCTTTAACTGGTCTTGGCTACGCTTTAATCAGAAACAGGCTTGAGAGTTTCCCCATGAATTTCCTCTGGTGGAAAAAGCTCCTGAAATAGCATTTAAACGATTTCGGGGATACTCAAACCTCAAACTGAAATCCGTCACGTTACCAACAAAACCATCCTCTGCAGTAATTGAAGTGATGCTGGAACTGAAGCAGAGATGTTGGTGTGTGGAAAGCCTGCTGTTTGAATCAGCCTCTGCAACGCTGGTTAAACTGCACCTTGCAGGCGTGTGAAGTGCGAGAGAGAGGCTGTTGATTTAGAGGCCTGACAATAATAAAACATGGAGCGCCACGCCATGTCTGTGTGTCCAAAACTGCATGTGTTGTCACTGCCCGCCAGAAAATATGTGCTCTGAGGATGTCAGACAGTGTAATGAAGATGTTTTATAACACACCTCCGCCCCTCAAACACTGCAACCACTACTACCGTACTTTCCGGACTATAAAGCGCACCTGCATATGAGCCGCAGCAGCTAAATTGTCCGTCTGTCTTGCTCTCGTTCTGTCTCTCGGTTCCACTTTCACTTTGGCGCGCTACCTGTCTCACTCTTTTCCGGCCTCCAGCTTTTCCTGCTGGAGCCCGCCCCTTAGAGGTGGCGGGCGCGAACCGGTCCTAGAGCCCATAGAGTTAAAGGTGGTTAATTTTACCTGTAAAATCCATAGATTTAAGAGGTTCCCTAGTGGCCGTTAGCTGTACAAAAAAAATGGGGGAAAAAGTCGCGGCTTATAGTCCGAAAAGTACGGTATTTAGAAATATGTATGGCTATTTTACTTGCATCCTTTAGAATAGATAGAATTGGGAGGGATGAAACCCTCTTTAATGGCCACACATGCAGAGCACACGGCACACACAGGGTGCATCTCACTTCGGTTGAATGGATTCCTTGCGTCCCTCACTTGCGTCGTTTCCCTGCGACTAGTCCCTCCCACCAGGGAAGCATGGAGGGACGCAAGGAAACCACGAGGGAAATCAGTGAGCGATACACAGTGAGGGGGCGGGGCGAGTGTCTGAGGATTTCACAAATAAGGCCACTGGGACGCTGCTAGAAAAATAACCGAAGTGAGACGCACCCACAGTGAAATGTGTCCTCTGCTTTTAACCCATCCTAGTACCAGGAGTAGTACTAGGAGCAGGAGAGCAATGGGAGTGGGGGGGAAGGGGGATGTCCGGTGCCTTACTCAGGGGCACCATGGCAGGGCAGGAGGTGAACTGGGACCTCTCCAAGTAGAAGTTCTAATATTACAATTTGAGAGCATACACCGATAGCAGCGTCCCTAGCAACCACCTTGGTAACAATGCAAACGTTGTATGGACACAATTTCCTGAAGTACTCTTCGTAATAACTAGCAAACTAAAGATCATGTACATCCACTGCACACATAATCTGAAATAACAACTCATATTTCTCGCATCAAATGACATCAAAACGCATTTTAATGGCCAAACTAACCTTAAAATAGGCATTTTACACCCAGAACAAAATGAAGGTCAGCCATGTTTTTTTTTCTGCAGGGAGACATTTGAAGATCACGTGACAAAAACGCCAGCCATTGGAAATGAATGGTGAAAAAAGGGATCTTACAATTTCAGAGGCGTTTTTGTAGAAATACTACGTCCCAAGTTGTGGACCAACGTAGTTAGTACACGTTTTTTTGTGAGACTGGGTTGGGTTATGCTACAGCTAAGATACATATTGGGCGTCTGTGGCTGCGAGGGAGTGCGGTTGTCTTTCAACCAGAAGGTCGTGGGTTCGATCCCAGCCCATGCAGCCAACATGTCGATATATCCTTGGGCAAGATACTTAACCCCGAGTTGCTCAGGGTTTATTATTAAATAAAGTTCAGCAATATTATCTAAATAACACTTGTCCAGTAATTGAGCACAACTTCCTGTGTGTGCTAAGGGAAGATCTGTGCGGACCCGATTGTCCAAAAACAGCTCGGAGTTCAAATGAGGCTGCAGACCCTTTTTAATTATGCTGTCAGTTTGGTTTTTTTATGAGAGATTGGCAATGAGAGAAACACTACATCTGGATCCCCACCAGCATTAAATCTATTGTTCTTTGGCAAACAGCTGCACTGTTCCCCGGTATGCATTTCATCGGTTTTGCAAATATCCTGCTGACAGACAAAGGAATATTGAGTGATGAAAATGTGCCAGATTCTGATGCTGATAACAGAGGCTACAGCACTAGAGAGATTGAAGAACAGGAGTATTTACCCTCTGTTTCTTAAAGTAGAGCTGAGGCTGTAACCCTTGATCCTCCATTATGTCTAGATGAGGCTCATTAAATATATTAATTACAGGATGATTAAATAAATCTTTCTGGTTTAAACCCGGATCGACAAACACTATGTATAATTATGCTTTTTGGCCATTTGGGGACAGTAGAACAAGCTGGATATACATCGGAGGGACCATAAGTTGCTAAATACTCTATACTTTATTCTAAGCTAGATGCTAATGTGTCGTCCTTAAGAGGGAAATGGAACAACACGTTTTCAAACTGCTTTCCCATGCGACAATATTACCATTAGGAAATGTATTTATCTAGTCTATTTCCAATGTAAACCGATCGAGATACGCGAATTTACTTTTTGAATACGTGCCTAATGGACCATGGGCGCTTCCATTGCTCCGGGACTTTCCAGTGACGTCACTGATTGGGGTGCGGCTTCCTGGGCCAAAGCTCAATAACAAACAACTGGCGTGCAAATGCACCAAGTAGTTTACATTACAAGAAAACGGTCATCGTCAGGAGTTTATTGTATTGCCCCAGGCTGCACAAATGGATTTTATACAAAGAAGGAAGAAGTACATTCCATAGGCTGCCACTAAAGGATGAGAAGCTGCTCAAAGTCCAGTCTGGCTGCCTGGTTCAATACAAAAGCATTGGATTTGAAGCAGGATCTGTTCCCACAATATTCATTTCTCAACGTATGCCAGTCGGGAACACCGACCGTCCCAGCACGTCGGCCGCGCAAGACAATGACAGTGTCAACAAACGTGAAGTTCGAGCCACCAAAACGAGTTGCCTTCATCTGCCGAGGAGAGAGAGGTAATATTGCGCACTACCAGATTACATAGCTCACACATGTATTTACTGACACAGTGTGACCTTATTAATTAACGCAATCGCGTACAAACTAAATGGTAGCTATTATTATGACGCACAATAGAGATTGGGGGTGTTCTATAGCTCAACTCAATATTAACTGGCATACACACGCTCATCTGTCGAAAACAGCCCTAAAAAGGCTAGTATTGCCTATTGATGGATGGTATTGCAGGACCCAGAGCGCACGGAGCACAGAGCGGACAGCAGATAACGGAATTGCAGTTGTATTGCTTATAGATTATCAGAAACATTTCAAAGGGACACAGCCCCATTGGATATTAACCTATGGATTAACTACAATCATCGTTTTTATCGTTGTAATGCCATTGAAGACCAGTTTAGACCAGACAATGAGGAAGGTAAGCCGTTAGCCTGGCGTATGTTAGACCTTAGCGCCACTTGTTTTGATGTACGCTTTTTGTGGATAACCTCGCGAGTTGTGTATCTGTCAGTGTGAGGTGTGGCACCGTTGTAGATTCTGTGTCTCCTTGCGATCATAAATGATGTGGTTGGATGGTGCGGCATAGGATAAGTATAAGGGAGCTATCGGTGCAGTAATAGGTTAGCATTTTCGCTCGGGGCTAATTCAGAGGCCTCACTGTTAGCATTGTGTTTTTTTAATTTTTTTTATTCCGGATCGTATGCCACTCTATTCGACCGAATCGGTTCATAAGCATAGGCCATGGGATGCCTGGTAACTGTAGATGCTTCCACATCAATGTCATCTCCCGACGAATAGTCAAATTCATCGTTCAAAACGTCGATCTCATTGCAAAATTCCCTCCATCGCTGCCATATCTGCTACGTTGTGTTGACTTTTGGTGGAGCGAAAACACAGCCAGTGACGTCACCATTTGGGACTCTCCTAATGGCGGAGGCCTGGTCCCGGAATTCCCCACCCCGGCCGGCGGATAATTAATTTTCTTTTGGCGAGTAATATCATATACAATAAATATTACGATCAATATCCATTGTAAAATGAATAAACTACCGGAATATTATAACTGTAATTGGTGTTTCCTTTCCCCTTTAACGGGTAGCATACAATGACTTTATCAGAGCACTTCTGCTGAGAATAGATATCTGTGGGAAGAGGCAATTGTTAATGTTGTTGTATTTTTAGCTTAAACACTTTAACAGTTCAGGCTAAACACAGAAATAGACTCACATGGAGCACACGCAGAAGGAGATGATGGCTCAAAGGGCTGCTCAATTAATCGT
The DNA here is from genome assembly GCF_902827115.2 of Pseudochaenichthys georgianus. Classification (NCBI taxonomy): domain Eukaryota; kingdom Metazoa; phylum Chordata; class Actinopteri; order Perciformes; family Channichthyidae; genus Pseudochaenichthys; species Pseudochaenichthys georgianus. The sequence continues at coordinate 152,001 of NW_027263093.1, forward strand.
ATTTAATCGCGATTACGATGATGGCTTGCAACGATTACGAAAACAACGTAATCGAAATAAAACGATTATTTTTTTATTATTTGTATTACTTTTTTTTTTTTTCATTATTTTTTTTTTTTCAGTTGAATTATTCTTAAGGTTCAGGGTAATCAACTGTTAAAAAACATACTGTTACATTTTTTTTCCTCCAATAAATGGATGTTTTCAAAGTCAATGAATAATCACATTTAAAGGTGGGGTAGGTAACCGGCTCGAGTGCACTACAATTTGAAAGTACGCAGCCGAAGACTTCCTTACAGAGCACCTCCTCCAACACACATGAACGCGCACATGACGTCAGCAGACTGGTGAAAGTGGCCGCCTGTTGCTGGCGAGTCATTGAAGTACTACTGCAATGCACGCCCAATGAGGGCACGAGATACATTTCTGCGTGCACGAGATGGAAGGCTGACAGACAGCGCGGCAATCCCAACCCGTTTAGCCGGGTTGTACTTTTTACAGTATTACGGCTTCCAGAGATGACATTTTGTATGGATTTATTGTCAAAGCACTTCAGATATTCATTGCTATCGGGAGATTAAGAGCATTCCATGGCATATAACAAAAAGTGTATCTCGAGCCGGTTTCTCAAACGTACCTACCCCACCTTTAATAATCGCAATTACAATTATTGACCCAATAATCGAGATTATGATTTTTGCCATAATCGAGCAGCCCTATCTCAAAGCAAATGAAATAAAGCCTATTCACAATATCTGTACTGTCTTCAACGGCGATTAAATCAATTGAAGCATTCCTATCTTGATCAATCAGCTACATCTTTTCTTTGAGAGCAATTCAAGCAACTAAGTCATAAAGCTAATTAATCGTGCATAATGCGAGTTAGCATCATCTTGTTCTTGGCGAAGCTCCCCCAGCGCCACAGAAACACCGTGCAGCTGTTTCCACACACTGAGTGGGACTCTCCCTGACTATAACACTGAATTCAACAGAAGTAAAATAGAAGAAAATCTGAATGTTCCTTTGAGGTTTAAGGAATAATAGGTAGGATTACGTTACAACTGACTATAGTAAGCCTTTAACTGTAATGAAAGGGCTTGGATTTGTGTTGCTTCAGGTGCACCGAGCAGCTGTGTTGTATTTTATGAGCTCATATTTTGCCTCATTTTGATCTGAAGGAACACACGCCACTCCGATGCTTTCGACCTGATCCCTGAGGAGAGGAGCTTTGTTTTTTCAGACCTCCCACGGAGATTTAGAGCCTCGAAAAGTCAAAGCAATCTGCAACGCGGGATGTCTTTGACAAAATCCCTACAGCAGCATATTAGACATCATTGATTTGTAGCAGCGTAGCGGTGAGAAAGGTGGTTGTATTCAAATCCCAAGCATCTGAAACGTCTAAAAGCTGCTGTAATGGTGACTTTTTAATATGTTGGTTTGGTGTGATCAGAGGTGGGAAGTAGTGCAGTACAAATACTTTATTACTGTACTTAAGTACATACACAGTTTCTGGTATCAGTACTTTACTCCAGTACTTATTTTTATGACGACTTTCTACTTTTACTTCTTACATGTTGAACTCAAATACCTGTATTTTCTACTTCTCACATGTTGAACTCAAATACCTGAACTTTCTACTTCTTACATGTTGAACTCAAATACCTGTATTTTCTACTTCTCACATGTTGAACTCAAATACCTGTACTTTCTACTTCTTACATGTTGAACTCAAATACCTGTACTTTCTACTTCTTACATGTTGAACTCAAATACCTGTACTTTCTACTTCTTACATGTTGAACTCAAATACCTGTACTTTCTACTTCTTACATGTTGAACACAAATACCTGTATTTTCTACTTCTCACATGTTGAACTCAAATACCTGTACTTTCTACTTCTTACATGTTGAACACAAATACCTGAACTTTCTACTTCTTACATGTTGAACTCAAATACCTGTACTTTCTACTTCTTACATGTTGAACTCAAATACCTGTACTTTCTACTTCTTACATGTTGAACTCAAATACCTGTACTTTCTACTTCTTACATGTTGAACACAAATACCTGTACTTTCTACTTCTTACATGTTGAACACAAATACCTGTACTTTCTACTTCTTACATGTTGAACACAAATACCTGTACTTTCTACTTCTCACATGTTGAACTCAAATACCTGAACTTTCTACTTCTTACATGTTGAACACAAATACCTGTACTTTCTACTTCTTACATGTTGAACCCAAATACCTGTACTTTCTACTTCTTACATGTTGAACACAAATTCAGCATGGAAACATTCATTAGCTAACAATGACATTATTGTTCTATTGATATAAAGGGAGGTCAGGTACTCTTTAAAGCAGCTGCTAGTTATAGGTACTTTTTACTGAAGTACATTTCAAAGCCTCTTTACTTTCACTTGAGTAAAGAAGTTTATTCTGTACTTCTACTTTCACCAGAGTATTTTTAAACACGAGTATCTGTACTTCTACTTGAGTAAAGGATGTGTGTACTTTTGCCATCTCTGGGTGTGATCCATCAACGCCCAGCATGATAAGAGGCTCGTCTGGGACCATCTAATTCCCCGTGGTAGTGTATTGTGAGTAATAGCTTGAGAACGTCATTAGCTTCATTCATACTTAACGCTGAGTCTTATATTCGCGGCAGACGTCATTTTTTGGATTCCTCCGTGTCGCGTAAACGGTGCGATTAGTTCAGGATCAGGCTGAGTGAGTCTGCCCTTCAAGCATTGTGTCAGAAATTAAGTACTTGACTGATCTTGGCAGTGCCAGGCTTTAAAAGTCCATATGTGCCACCCCACTGGTTTAACCTTGGTGAAACTTGGAATAAAGCCACAACTCAAAATGTCTCCTGCACTCAAAGTAGGAATTCGATAATTGCATTTTTCATCGTTTTAGACATATACAGTAATAACACCACTTTGCCTCACATTTTGCAAACTAAGAGGTTAAGGGGCGGGACATCTCTAAGCG
>NW_027263093.1:157500-179304 GCF_902827115.2 Pseudochaenichthys georgianus
TGTGTGTGTGTGTGTGTGTGTGTGTGTGTGTGTGTGTGTGTGTGTGTGTGTGTGGGCTGTATTTCTCCTTGTCAGAAGCCAATGCCAGCCGTTCAGGCGACGTATTGTCGTTCTCTCACGCTGCAGTGCTCCTTTCTCCATGTCTATCAAACAGTCCCTCACCGTCAGGCCTCTTTTATTGATTCCTTTAATGTATGTCCTTCCTGTGTTGCTGTAGAAATCTCTCCGATGTGCTCCTGGGAGAGTTTAACACCAGTAGGGTAAACATAGTCCCTGTGTGTCTGTGTACATCACTGCTGTTCTTACTATGCTTATCCCGTAGTATCTAGACTTTGAAGACCCTGAAACTCTTAGTCAAAGTGTGGATGGGTGAGGATTCCACAGTGAAGCCCAGTGTTGAGATAAAGCACTCTCATTGGCTGATGGCATTAAGAAAATCAGATTAAAGCAAACAAGCGACTTAAAGAGGCCCTATTTTGCGTTTTTAATTGTTTTATTTTACTTCCCACCTCCCTTAGACTCCTCCATTGGACTCCTTTGTTTACTTTAGGGAAATAATGACTTCACTACGTAACATTCGTGCTTCTGTTGGCTCGCGCTCCAACACATTGTACGTGATAGGTTAAGGGGCGGGACATCTTAAAGCAGGTTGACCAATCACAACAGAGCCGACCAGCTAACTAATCAGAGCAGACTGGCCTCTGGTTTCAGACAGAGGGTGAAAAGACAGGCCTGAAATCACATGTTTTCAATCTGCTGTTGTTCATCAGATGGAGTAGAAAACATGATTTGCAGGTTAGAATTAAGTAAACTGAGACTAATAGTTCTGCCAGTTGCTTTACACAGATCACAGTAATGGCGCGTTTCCACGGCAGCGGGTAGCTCGCTTTAAGCGTGCCGAGCCGTGCGGGCAGGGCTGGACTGGGACAGCCAATCGGCCCTGGCATTTAGACCCAGACCGGCCCAAATCCATAAAAAAAGCACTAATAGGAGGGTCTGATGGTGGTGGAGGCGGGGAGGGAGCGGATCGACAGCTGTCAACTCAACATTGTAAATAACCAACCAAAGACGATCACCGGTTCATCTTGTTTTTGGCGGGAGAATAGTTTGGGCAGCGTGAGAGCGTGAGAGCGTGAGAGCGTGAGAGTGAAAGGGTGTGTCACACGCCAGATGTGTGAGAGTTGGCAAACCTGCTTTACCTGCTGCAGGTGGGCCGACCAGTTCTACAAGAGGGAGACAATAGCTGTACTTAAATGAGCCACATGCCATGATGCACCAACTTCAGACTTCCTCACAGAGCCCCTCCCCCAACACACACGAACGCGCACATGACCAATGAGGGCACGAGGTAAGTTTGTGCCCCGATGGAAGGCTGACAGGCAGGTAGGCCATCCCAAGTTCCCATCAGCAGAAACACGTGGGTTTGCTATCCTGGCTCCAAGATGGTGGAATGAGCTCCCATTGACATCAGGACAGCAGAAAGCTCACACACCTTCCAGACTGAAAACTCATCTCTTTCGACTCCACTTCGAGCGATAGAATTATTAACAAAGCACTTATATGCTAATAAAGGACTGGCTTATCTAAAGCCAGTTGAGTAGCACTTGAAATGTTTGGCTCTATGAAGCCTGATGTAGTCGCTTTGGATAAAAGCCTCAGCTAAATGTAATGTAAGAAGAAGAAAAGTTTTAAAAATAACCCCTTAAATGATGACTTCTAGTTAATTTAGGGGGGGGGACCCTATAGTGCCCTGCCTCCCCTTTCTATGACAACACAATAGAGATAGGACCAGATGAGTCCACAGGATGAGTCGACGGCATCTTTTCTTGGGCTCGTTTCTCCCACAGATTGACGCTCTGATATGACTCCCTGATAAACACTGCTATGTCATTTTGGTTTCAGCCAGGACAAGATTAAGAACATGAGCATAGCACCACACATGGACATGAGTGGGTGACTGGGAGGCCATCAGTGCAGAAAATCCTTTGTACCGGCCTTGCATATTGGATCTGTTGCATTCCCTATACACATGCCCTTGTCCAGTTTCAGATGCTCTAAGACCTCTGAGAGCAAGTTCACAAAGTATTGTCCGGTGGAGGCGTGGCACTTCACTAAAGCCACACGCCTCTCTTGCACAGTCTCATTGACATATTTCAAGATTACTGAACACTGATCCTGAGAAGTTATGTCTTGTGTTGTGTCCAGCTGAACAGAAGACATTCCGGCCTTCTGGACATCACTGGAGATACTTTCTTTGATTAGACTACCAACAGTTTCTATGATGGAGTTAACAGTAGTGTTGGAGAGTAGGGGGATGAGAGACCCTCTACCTTTTGTTCCACTGGATTGGTGCAATGTCTTGCTCTTCTCTACGCAATCATCCAGATGCTCTTTTAAGCAGACATCATACTTTCCTAATCGCTTACCGCGAGTTCTCCTCCCTCTCCCCACTCGCGCTGATCTCTCTCCCTCTCATCATCTTCCTCACCACCAATATCGGCCACAGGTTAGAAGAAGATGGACCGCGCCTGTACTAAACATGTCGGTTATTTTGACACAAGCGGCAGCATCAGCACGAAGGGCCTGCTTTTTTCTTTCCCGCAATTTTTCTGCTCCCCCTTTTCGCTTCGCCTTCGCCATTTGTAACTCAAACTTTTTTTTTTCTCGACAAAAAAGGCAGTTTGGCTTCAACGGCCGGCTCACCTCAGTTTTATTTTACTTCCCACCTCCCTTAGGTGATTAAAGATTTGATTGGGCCCAGTGTCAATTACTAAAAACATTTAAACAGAGGGACAATCTACCCGTCTTATGGGCCGGGACTTCAGAAAAAAAAAAAAATGACGTGTCGGCCCAAAAGGCACGTCGGCCCACCGGGAAAATGCCCGGTATGCCAGATGGCCAGTCCAGTCCATTCCGTTTTTGGTTGCGTTTCCACTTGGCCTGGTTTTGGCCCGGGGCTACTTTTTCACCTTTTCTCTGGCCCGACTAAATCGTGGTTCTCGGGCCAGGAACAACCGGGCTGAGTCGGGCTGAGTATGCTAAACTAGAGAGAGAATCGCTGGCAAGGGGCTAAAACTACAACAAGATGAACATATTTGACCGTGATTTAATTGTAATACACGTTTCAAAATGATGCCGAAGTAACAACACACTGATACCGGTTAGTAAAGACCATGAATTAATGCTTTGACCAGTCTGCAGACAGACGGCAGAGAAACACCTTTTAAAATGCGTGTTTTCTGAATGGAGCTTGGCTAAGCTAACGTTATATATGCTCCGACCGTCCACACTCACAGCAACGGCCTACAGACATAAATAAAGCAGCGACTGTATTCTCCATGACACAGGCAGTCTGTGGTTTGTACTTGTTTAACTTCTGTCTAGTTTCTGAACAGATATGAGGAGCTGTGAGCTCTGAGTGCTAAGAGCTAACGGCTGTGTTGGTTTTCTGGGGCTCTCATTGAAGATGACGTCACGGCTCCGCCTACACTGCGTTACTATAGTAACTGCCCCAGTTCCTAAACTGTAATGGAAGCGCAGCATTAAAGTGAGCCGGGCCTAATAAGGCCTAACCAAGCCGAGCGAGGCCTGCAGTGGAAACGCGCCATTGTAAGCTGGATAAAGACAAGAGCACACACTTCATGCTATTCTTAGAGCTTTACCCTTGAAGTGGCGAAGAGGTATAGATTTAGCTGAGGGTGCTACTTGAGGAAAAGCCACAAGGCCTGAGGTTTCTCTATAGCTTTCAAATGTATCTTTCCAACGTAACTACGACAGTGATTGTGTGTGTGGCAGCTGAGGTCTGAAGCCAGTGGTTAGTGGTGTGACCTTTGAGCCGTCACCTCAAAGGTCACCGAATGAAAGGCCTAATGTGAAATCGATCGGACATAGAAAGGCATGACAAGCAAGGTCCGTGGTTACAAGGGTAAACTTTTTCTACTTTTTTAATTTAAAGTCGCTGGAACACGGTGTGGTGGAAAAAACTCGTCTGAATCACCTCCAACTAAGACACAGTGTTAGATTCTTGCTTGATAAAATTAGGCCAATCATAACGGAAGATAAAGAAAGTACACGTGTGTTTGAGATGAAACACATACAGCTCTTCCATGTCTGATTAGAAATGTGCACTGAATACGAGGAGTGAACGTAACCACTGTAATGTCACCCAAGGTTTTATAGCCTACAGAGAGGCGAAGTCCCGCCCATCTACTGCCCCCCTGCCTCACAGACCTGCCTCCGCTCATCAGAAGCCAACCTCCTATCCATCCCCCCGCACCAATCCCCGGACCTGGGGGGACAGAGCCTTCTCCGTCGCTGCCCCCTCCCTCTGGAACTCACTCCCCCAACCAATCAGAGACTGCACTAACCTCACCACCTTCAAAGCACTCACCTCTTCAATCAGGCTTTTAATGTGTGATTGTTTTTGTATTATTTGACTTTAACTATATATTTATTTGTTGTTCCTTTCTTTTCTTTTCTCTTCACTATATCTGTAAAGCGTCTTTAAGCACCTGTAAAAGCGCTAACAAATTAAATCTATTATTATTATTATTATTATTATTATTACTTCCGACCCATGGGACCTTATTTTGGAAAACTTATGTATTGAAGTCAATGGAGAGAGAAAGATTATCTTTCGATCCCGTTTGAATTGTGCCACGAATTACACACATGATGTTTGTCAATCTTAAAAAATAATTTCCATGTCAAAAAAGTTTGTCGTAAAACTGTTGAAATATAAGACTATGAAAAATACGCAACTAGAAAGACTACAAATCCCAGAGTCCTGGTCCCGCATGCTGGCTCTTAGGAACCGACTAACTCCCCTTGTGTGTGTGCACAGCTCTCAACGTGCCCAGACTTGGAGTGATTTTCACCTCGTTTAATACTTTCCGCCTCGTTCTGAAAGAAAGAAGTGAAATGTTTCAACGTGACGGCCATCTTGGTGTGTGGTGCGAGATGGGAGATGTAGTTCATTGAGTGGTTTCACAAAAAAAAGTGTTACTTCACAGTTTTACGACACTTTTTTATTTTTTTGACTTGCAAAATTATCTTTTAAATTGACAAACATCATATGTGTAATTCGTGGCACAATTCAAACGGGATCGAAAGATAATATTTCTCTCTCCATTGACTTCAATACATGATTTTTCCGAAATAAGGTCCCATGGAGCTCCCCCGGAGGAAAGGGAGGGACTTCGCCTCTCTTATGGATCTGGCAATCTCCATCTTGGTTTTCGGCCGATGTTATCTCGTTTATTTGGACCCAGAAGTGACACGAAAGCGTGGAGAAGTACAACTGAATTTTTTAACGCATCCAAACTGTTGCAGTTAACTTTAATGTTAACACACTGAAAGGCTAAAAGACGAAAACACTGACAACCACCTGCTTTATCGTCTGTTTTGTTCTAAATGTGATCTTATTTTACAAAATGTCCATGATGCTGTTTTAAAGAGGACTTAACACGATCAACTAACACCATAAATACATTCCTGAGGCATTAAATCAAGCCATAAGAGGGGTCATTCTTTTATAGACATCTATACATTCAGACTTGTTTCTAAAACCAGTGCTTTTAGAAACATCTCAACTTTAAAACCTCACTGCATTGAGATCCAGATGTTTCTGCGTGGTGAAAGGCCTTGGATGAGTCAAATATCATGCCGTGATGAAGGTTAAAAGGCAACACCTTACACTGTGGTATATATAGTATATATTCTTATTTCTGTTATAAAACATTGGATTTGTTTGATTCCCCTCAACCTGTCCCATCTGTTTTGGCTTCACTCGGCGGTTTCCTACACTACCCAGAATGCCTTTCATCAACCCACAGATTATAGGCCAGATGAAGGGATGTGTATGCACGATAAAAAAATAAATAATCCACTTAGAAACTGTTTTAAAGATTGCCATGAGAATAAGAAACCCTTCCTTTTTTCACCAAATGCATTTCAGTTGCAGTTGGAAGCTTTCCCTCATCAAAGTTCTATACAATAACATTTATGCCCAAACAGGGTTGGGCGTATCAGCCTCTATTTATAGAGCCCCTCATAGCAGGACTTTTATCCTTGAATCTACACACGGTTACACTTTAAGTACCGTGACATCTAATCTGTTGAGCTGTGGGGCAGATAGGCAGGTGGAGGGAGTGGCAGCGATGGCATCAACAGACCAGAAAAGCACGTTTTCCAGTTAATGGAGTGGAAAAGTTATTTACCCAAAACACACATCTGGTGGTTCTGGTCTGTTCCCTGCTGCTGAGGCTGGAGAGTTGGGTCTCTGCCTCTTCTCTGATGGGTTTTTAACAGCATGATTGTTGACCGTTTCTGCAGTTAGCGCTCTAAATAGCAGCCTTGACTGATGCCGGCACCATCGTTGGAGATATAATAAGAGATCCCTTTCAGAGCAATCACTTCAGTGACGCTTTGAGATTTTATAGCTCTATCATTTCAATCTGGCAAAAAGTTATTCCCGTAAATCATAATGACATTTATTTCAGTTCATTTCGTCCCAAATAGCACGTGTTAGCATGCTTTTAAAATAACATTAAGATGGTGAGCATGTTAGCATACTGATTTTAGCATTTTTTGTATTCAAAGTGGGGTAGTTTGAGAAACCGGCTCGAGTGCGCTAGAATTTGAAAATCGTTGTCTTTGAGGAGGTGACACCGGGATGCTGATGAATGAGGAGCTACGACACTCGACCTTAGAGGCATAATGTGGACATGTTATTCGTCTGAAAAGTAGCTGGTAAACCTTCCTTTTTAGCAAGTAATACCTTATTGTAAACTGGCTGGTTGTAAAAGGTAATGTATCTAACTGTTCTCAGGAAAGAAAATCAGTATTCTTTCACACACAGTGACGTCACGAGCTACCCACAATGCAACGCGCGCCATATATATATATATATAAATACGCCATTTTCCTGGAGGTGCTAATATCCTGGAGGTGCAAATATAAACAGCTAGCTAACGTAGCCAGGCAGAGCGCACTAGGTTTTTTTTCTGAATTAACGACCGAAGAAATCGCTGCATGTCTTCGGATTGCATCTCTGGACTTGAGGGGTGTGCTCGAGGTCGTTACCAGCGTGAACTAGAGCTGTGTGGGTTATCGGATTGCCCTTACAGACTGCCTGCAGATGGATGGACAAACGACCCTCGAAAGTGGCCTTCGTCGATTTTGGCTGCATCTACGTCTATCTTCTGGAAGCACCAGGTGAATACCCCACTTGTCACAATAATATTATCATGCCATTGCATATATGTGGTATTTTAGAGTTGACTAGATATTGATTAAAGCAATAGACTATGATATTCTGCTTGCACCTCGCGTGAAATGGCGGATACCGGATGTACGGTGTCGCACTCGGCCCAATACCCGTATGTGTGTGTGAAAGAATATTTCCCAAAATGAAAACTATTACTTCAAGCGATAAACGCTAGAATTTGAAAATACACAACCGGAACAAATCTGCCACTTCCTTACAGAGCCCCGCCTCCAACACACACGAACGCGCACATGACCAATGAGGGCACGAGATAAGCCTGTGCCCAGATGGAAGGCTGACAGGCAGGTAGGCCATCCAGTTACTTTAGCCGGGCCGGATCAGGTGATTGGTCGTGCTTTTTACAGCGCCACGGCTTCCAGAGATGACTTTTTTTAATGGATTTGTTGTCAAAGCACTTCAGATATTCATTGCTATCAGGATGTTAAGAGCATTCCATGGAATATAACAAAAAGTGTATCTCGAGCCGGTTTCTTACCTACCCCACCTTTAAGGTACAGCCTCACAGCACAACAAAAAAAACGGAATTGTTGACTTTAATTAAATGTATTAAGTCAACAGATTTCACATAACTGTATTCGGTTAGTTGAAAGTCAACCTTTCAGTTTGTTCAGCGTACTCTTGTCTCAAATGATCTAGAAATGCATGCATTAACTCAAAGTGTTCATATGCTATGTGAAGAACTCATTATCAGTGGCACAAAAAAGGCTAAGGATGATCGGGTTTCTTTCCTTCCTCTACTCTCCTCGTTGAATGAGAATGAGATGCTTTAAAGCTAACGAGTTGCTTTGATGAGTCCAATATGTTATGCTTTTCTCTCCACCTTTCAAACACTTCATGCAGCCTTGTCTTTCTCTCGTCGAGCATCTCCTTCATGCAGCCCTTCTCTGGGGTGCGGCCGGGTGTTTACAGGGTTTTGTGGGAAGAGCAGAGAAACCTGGAGCCACAGCTGGCTTTTGGGATAACATTGAGAGAGAGAGAGAGAGAGAGAGAGAGAGAGAGAGAGAGAGAGAGAGAGAGAGAGATTTAAAAAAGACTGAAACAGAAAGTGGGAACATCGATGGAGATAAAACCCTGAAGACTTGCTGCAGGGGGAGAAGAACAGAAATCTAATATAGACGGTGAGAAGAGAGTGTTTTACAACAACCCACAGTGGATTCAGGTGATTTAGGACGCACCTAAACAGGCTGTGCTATCCATCTGTGCTCTCTGGATTCAGTCGGAGGAAACGAAGCAGATCACACACACACACACACACACACACACACTGTTAAATCAATGAGCAGCACTGCTTTGTAGTCCGAAATTGGATTTTAAATGACATCCTTAAACGATAACTTGATCTGTAAGGATTTTAATTTCTTGGGCCGAAAGGAAGATATTGAAAGACCGGGTCTGTTCCTTTCAGATGCAAGCACTAAAGTCAAACGAATCAAATTGAGCATCTGTTATAGTTTAGAAACATCCAGACACATAAGCTGAAGGCAAAAAAAAATGAATCAGTGACTTTGAATTCAAGGGAAAAGTTTTCATTATCCGTGAAAAGAAATGAACGGAAATGTCTGCACGAGGATTTGCAACAGATGGGAAGCGCGACCGAGAGAGCAATGAGACAAGCTGTTAGTGTTTCCTTTGCAAGTCTTTCACTGCTGTTGCATCACGACGAGAGGACTGCTTTCCGCACCAGATTGATGGGAAGATCGACGATAATGAAAAAGAGAGTTTGATGAGCTGCAATATTCCAATCTCCCTTTATGTTTGAAGTGTCCATATGTGTGTCTATTTCACTTCCTTGATCGCTGCTGTATTTATAAGTTTGCCCGGAGAGGATTGAACAATAAATACATGTTCGGAGGAGAAGAAGAAAAAAGTTGATGACAGATTGATTGGAGAGAGATGAAAGGACGCCTCTTCTCGTCCTCCAATCAGAGCGCCGGGCTTTGAAGTGCGAACAAGTTGGGCAATCGGACGGCTGTCATTATAAAAGCCTTAATCAGTAGGGAGCCGAGGGGAAGTGTGTGTGTGCGTGTGTGCGTGTGCGCGCGTGTGTGTGTGTGTGTGTGTGTGTGTGTGTGTGTGTGTGTGTGTGTGTGTGTGTGTGTGTGTGTGTGTGTGTGTGTGTGTGTGTGTGTGTGTGTGTGTGTGTGTCGGCTAAGACAGTGCTACCCTTTGCACAAACTGATGAGAAATGTCTGTGTTTGGTTTAAAATGGGTTTGTGGTAATGTATATGTGTGTGTCAAGATTTCAAATGAGTGGGTGTGTGTCTTGGTTCAGGGGAAATCTACGAAGAAATGACAAGGGGTAGTGTGTGTGCGTGTGTGTGTTAAGATGCTGCTGTCTGCACAAACTCTACACACACTGATGAGAAATGTGTGTGTGTCTGGTTTTGGACATTTAAAATGGGTTTCTGGTAATGTATATGTGTAAAGATTTCAAGTGTGTGTGTGTGTGTGTGTGTGTGTGTGTGTGTGTGTGTGTGTGTGTGTGTGTGTGTGTGTGTGTGTGTGTGTGTGTGTGTTTAAAAAAAAAATGACCAGTGATAGTGTGTGTGTGTTTGACGGGGTGGTTTGGAGCTAAGAAAGTGTGTGTATAGCTTCAGAATTTGTTTATCAATGTGTCTTTATGTGTTGGCGTCTCCATTTATACCAATGTGTATAAAATATCACGGAACGGTCACTTATATTACGTTTTTATTAAACCAAATTGCAACTCTAGTTACGTTTTGAGGTATATATATTTTCTTTTCTGTATTGAATTATCTCAGATGTGTGTCCGCGCGCTACACAGCGTTGGTAGGATGGGACTTTTTACACAAGATGTCCCGTTGTTATATAAATATAACAAAAAAGAAATCCTGTTTATCTCGAAAAGTAATAAGGAAGGCAATCTAGTTGTACGGGAACCTCATTTTGTAGACAACAAGGGTCTGAAGTTAATAATAAGAGTGTGTACGGTCGGGTATGAAGGTGTGTGTTCATGCATTTCAATGTGCATACTTTGTATATAAATCACAACATTGCACAGATAACAGAACGAGTCACCGTGTTTTCTTGCAGAGTCTCTCATTACCTTTCAGTTGTTTTACAGGTAAAAAACTAAATCTGATCTCTGAACAGTAGGGGTGTAACGGTTCACAAACATTTCGGTTCGGTACGTACCTCGGTTTTTATAACATATTTTTTTTTCATTATTATTAAACTGTGAATAATGTATTCACTCAAATCTATACAAAATATAATAAAATAAACATTAAGGTGCAGCATTTCGATGAACTGAAATAATCTGTATTTGAACTTTACTGAACTAGTACCTGAGCAGCCAGCTTGACATTAGGACTTGCTTGTCATTGTATCTTCATGTTGGTTAAAGAAAGATGAACTTGTCCACATTGCTTGCCGAAAGGGCAGATCTGCTGGCACTAGCAATGTCTCCTGCTGTGGAGAACACCCTCTCTCTAGGGACAGAGGTAGCAGATACAGCCAGGTAGCGCTTTGCTAACATGGCAACATAAGGATATTTGCCGTTTGTAATAGCTTTGGCTCGGTCTGAACTCTCTGCGAGTGGTGGAGGCTAAATGCTAGCGGGAGTTGGGTTTGCACTTCAGTCTTTTGGTACCGGTGATATTCACGTTCGGGTGATGCCTTTTCAAATGAGTGTGCAAGTTTGATGTATTGCCAGCCGCGTAACCAATGTTAGTTGAACAATGCCGACAAACAGCGTTGGTTCGGTCCACCTGTCTTTGTCCGTCATCCTTGTACGTAACTGCGAAACCAAAATGTTCCCAAACCGGAGACTTCAATGATGCTGGAGGATTTTCGAGCTCAACTTTATCTGCGTTGGGCATTTCGACAGTTCCTCAAATTACTGACTGCATTTGAACGCATCCCTCTGACCAGCTCGTCCAATGAAATGACTTGCTCGCTCTGTGACGCGTTGAACACAATGGGAGCAAATTACTCTGAATGCTGCGACGCAGCACCTGAGATTACTTCCAAGAAGTTGTTCACGTTCTCAATTTTTTACGTTTAACGTTATATTCGTTCGGTACACTTCGGTACACACGTGTACCGAACCGAAGGGCCCGTACCGAATAATTTCAGTACGGGTACGTGTACCGTTACACCCCTACTGAACAGTGTGTGTGTGATTCCCTCAATAGCTTGTTTATCCCGCAGTGTTCCCTCTCACTCGGGAGTGCATGTTTTCAATTTCTTCTTCATTAGTTTCCTTTCGAAGCGTCGGCTTCCTCTGCCACTTTGCTTCCATCTCCGCTCACATTTAGGGAAATCAATTACGCCTCCAAATGAAATGAACCTATTACCTTTCTGCTCCATCCTCCCTTCATTATGCGGTGGACACACACACACACACACACACACACACACACACACACACACACACACACACACACACACACACACACACACACACACACACACACACACACACACACACACACACACACACACACACACACACACACACACACACACACACACACACACACACACACACACACACACACACACACACACACACACACACACACACACACACACACACACACACACACACACACACACACACACGTATACATCCCTTCAGGGGACATCACATTGACTTACATGCATTTCCTAGAGACTTATCATAACCATAACCAACACATGCCTAACCCTAACCCGTACCCTAACCAAGTCTTCACCCTAAAATTAATGATCCCCCTCATGGGGACCTCCAATTTGTCCCCATAAGGGAGGCGAGTCCCCACACATGAGTATGTAAACAGATGTAGGTCCCCACAAGTATAGTAATGCTAGTACACACACACACACAGGCCGTTTCTCAATCTCGAGGATACTGGCTTCCAAGCCAATATGTCAAGGATGCTACGTCATCAAGTGGCGCAGCAGGACCATTCCAATGTCCAGCATACTTGGAATTCCACCGAGGCCGCCTCCTTGGTTTGGGGGAAATTTCGAGGCTGCACATGGGTAGACTTCGCGTCCTTAAAATCCCCACAATGCTTTGCGCACGAACCAATTTCCCCAAATCAGTGGCGGAAAATGTAAGGCGGGGCCTCTCATGTGACGCACACCTGCACACCTGTTAGCCTGTTCCATTCTTCGTTTTCCGAATGCCAGGAAGTATTCTTGCCTCGCTTCTGAAGGAAGTGACTCGGAAGACGTGCTACCAAGCAAGCGTACTCGCGATTGAGAAACACCCACACACACGAGTGGTGAGAGGTGTTGCCCTTATTAGCTGAGAGCAGCTTACTGGTGCAGAAGTTGAAGAGTTACTCGAGTGAAGTCAAGGTGAAGACTTCTGAACACCTTCTGGTAAAGACGTAGTCTGGATTAAAACTCAAGATATTTGTACTTGAACCGACCAGGAGCCGATTAAACATGTCTAAACAAAGACTGCTGATTAAAACTAGTTTCTATTCATTAAGCGCTTCATTCCAGACTCTCTTTCTCGTTAGTGTTTGTTAAGGTAATGAATGAGATCATCAAAGAGTGTCATTTGATACCTCTTTCTCCCTTGTGCTGCTTAATGTATTCACACCAGCTATAAGAGCACTCTTATAAATTATTAATCATTGCTTGGTTTCGTATTTCTGGCAAAATGCTACATTGATGTACGCAGAGGAAAGGATTCATGGTTACTGGATGTAAAGAGAACATTTAAACAGGGGCCCTTTTTTCATTGAGTGTCTCTACTTTAAAGAGTCCTCTCCTGCTGATGTGCAGGTGTATATCAGTATGTAGTGTTTCTACTTTAAAGAGTCCTCTCCTGCTGATGTTCAGGTGTATATCAGTATGTAGTGTCTCTACTTTAAAGAGTCCTCTCCTGCTGATGTTCAGGTGTATATCAGTATGTAGTGTATCTACTTTAAAGAGTCCTCTCCTGCTGATGTTCAGGTGTATATCAGTATGTAGTGTCTCTACTTTAAAGAGTGCTCTCCTGCTGATGTTCAGGTGTATATCAGTATGTAGTGTCTCTACTTTAAAGAGTCCTCTCCTGCTGATGTTCAGGTTCATATCAGTATGTAGTGTCTCTACTTTAAAGAGTCCTCTCCTGCTGATGTTCAGGTGTATATCAGTATGTAGTGTCTCTACTTTAAAGAGTCCTCTCCTGCTGATGTTCAGGTGTATATCAGTATGTAGTGTCTCTACTTTAAAGAGTGCTCTCCTGCTGATGTTCAGGTGTATATCAGTATGTAGTGTCTCTACTTTAAAGAGTCCTCTCCTGCTGATGTTCAGGTGTATATCAGTATGTTGTGTCTCTACTTTAAAGAGTCCTCTCCTGCTGATGTTCAGGTGTATAGCAGTATGTAGTGTCTCCATGCTTTAATGTTCAGAAAGCTCTTTAATTTTCTCATACTGCCTGTGCTGCAGCACCTCTTTTCATCCTCTGTCTGAAACCAGAGCCCTGTCTGCTCTGATTGGTTAGCTGGCTGGCTCAGTTGTGATTGGTCAACAGCTTAGAGATGTCCCGCCCCTTAGTCTATCACGTACAATGTGATGGAGAGCTAGCCAAAATAAGCGCGTGTTATAGGTAGTGATGGCACTATGTTCAGGAAGTAAATAAAGGAGTCCAATGGAAGCGATTCAGGGGGATTTTAGTCTTTGAAGACCATTTACATGCACTAAAACCTATATAACACACTACAAGAAAGGGAAAGACCCTTTATAGGGCCTCCTTAAAGGTGGGGTATGTAATTTATTTCAGAAACACTTTTTGTTATATTCCGTGGACTGCTCTTAACATCCCGATAGCAATGAATATCTTAAATGCTTTGACAATAAACACATTTATTCTGTGGAAGCCGTGTCGCTGTAAAAAGCACGACCAATCATCTGAGCCGGCCAAAGTAACTGGATGGCCTACCTGCCTGTCAGCCTTCCATCTGTGCACAAACTTATCTCGTGCCCTCATTGGTCACGTGCGCGTTCGTTCGTGTGTTGGGGGAGGGGCTCTGTAAGGAAGTGGCAGATTTCTTCCGGCTGTGTATTTTCAAATTCTAGCGCACTCGAGCTGGTTTCTCCAAAATTACCTACCCCACCTTTAAGTGTTGTCAATTTGAAAAAAAAAGTAGACGTGGAGGTTTATCGCTTGAAGTAATAGTTTTCATTTTGGGAAATATACCGATTTTCTTTCCTGAGAACAGTTAGATACATTACCTTTTACAACCAGCCAGTTTACAATAAGGTATTACTTGCTAAAAAGGAAGTTTTGCTAGCTACTTTTCAGACAAATAACATTTCCACATTAGACTACATGCCACCATAGGCGGAGTTTGACATTTGCGCTTGGGGGGGGGGCAAACCTTTTTTACTGATGTCAATACACAGTCCCAACTATTGCGTGGGGTGCTACGGCTACAGTAGCAATAAAGCCAGCGCTCACCGCACTGAGTATGGCTTTTCCACATACGAACACAACTCGTCCCGTCGTGCACGCCTCATGCCCGCCACACACACACACACTCATATGGAAGGCGCGGTCTCTCCCCCCAACAACAGTGCATTACATAACTGTAAAACGTATCATATCTGTGCACATCTTATATTTATTTGATAACTACTATATCCCTTGGTTACTTGAACACGCTACAATATTATTAACCTTATTACCTTATTAAAATATTGATATACGAAATATTTGTATTGGAACAGTTTTCAACGTAGTAATGCAGTAACATATGTCAGCCACTAGGGGGCCCCCTCCCGCGAATTAATCTTTCACAGTCGCCCACACAGAAGCAGGTAGACAAGATTACGGGACCAGCCTTCATTCGTTAATTGCTGCGTGACAGAGGACACACAATGACAGCACGGCAACCAAGAAAACCTGTGTGCACCGAGACATTACTGCTATTTTAGTGGATGCTTTTGTAAGGCAATTAAAAAGTGCACTTTTGTGAGCACATAGCAATAGACAGAATGAGACTTAATGAAGGATATAAGTCATGTGTTTTTCCTGCTATGTCTTTCTGTCTGGCTGGCCCTCTCTCTCAGTGCACTCAGCTACCTTTAATGCTTCATACTCTGCAGTTATGCACCGCTTAATTATAGTGCGCCGGGTTTTTATCAAGCTCTGAGTCGTCTGAAAATAGACAGGAGGGGAAATGAAGTCCCTGTGTGCCCGTGTGTTTGTGTGTTTTCTTCAGAGAGAGAGGCAGGGATACAAAGCAGTCTATTTCTGTATCTGTGTTTCAGATCTACAGCTGATCGCAGCCATGCTTTGGCAGGAGGATGTGGGTGAAATCGATTCAGGATGGCAGTGAGGTAGAAAGCAAGTGTCTCAATAGAGAAGGATACAAAGTGGACATGGAGATATGTCAGAGGTTAGGCATGTATTCTCAAATAAAAGCTGGTATTGACAAAATAAGGATGGGACTTGGAGTGTCCTGCATAAACCAATAGCATCTGGTCACCCTACTGTCATAAAGTCAACATTTACGATGCTATGTTACAGTTTACAATATCGTTGTTGAGTTTTCTAACCGATATCTTAATATTTGTTGAAACAAAAATGACTTGTGAGAGAAAACAATATGTCAGAGTGACTGAATCTGGCATGGCCATTGTTGTGCTGACAGGATAAGTGGTGTGGAAATGTGAAAGATTAAAAGGGAAACTGCATATCTATAAGAGGAAATTAAAAAGCAGGAGTGGCACATGTCTTTCATTTTTGTAAAGCATCTTGAATGGCCTTTTGTTCAAAGGTATAAAAAAGATATATTTTGCCTTGCCCACAAAAAAGGGTGGCTGCTAAAGAAATGTATTTATAAAACAGGCAGAAATGTGCAGTAAAAGCACGTTGCACCACACGTGGTCAATAAGGCGCTTACATCTCTCATTTCATTGCCAATGTCCTTCAAATTAGCTCCAATAATGAGCAGCTTTTCACCCTCTGTCTGAAACCAGAGTCCAGTCTGCTGTGTTGTGATTGGTCAACCGCTTAGAGATGTCCCGCCCCTTAGCTTATCATAGCCAATAGAAGCACAAGTGTTATGTTGTGATTTCATTATATTCCTGACATTTGGAATTTTAGCCTTTGCAGACCATTTACATGCATTCAAACTTATATAACACACTACAGGAGAGAAAGAAAGACCCATAGAGCATAATAGGGCCTCTTTAAAAGATGTTATGGTGGTTGAATGTGTTATTTTTATATTCAAACCCCAATTAAAGAGGACCATACCGTTCTCCTTGGGTTGGCTAAATTATACAGGCTTGGTCGAATGAAACCCTTTCAAACCCAAATTGGGTGAATTAAAAATGCATTGTGGTGCCAGAGACGGTAAATACAGAAGTCCTAAAGTATTCCTCGTCTATCATACGTGATCAAATAGACTCAACACACGCACTCGCTTTCAGAAATAACACCTCTTCTACGCCATTGCAACCCCATCCTGCCGATATAGAGCTGGCAGGGGAAGTAAAAAGTGAAAAGCTTTGTGCATTCGTTTCCCTTTTCAGAATCAAGTTTATTGCCAGGTATGTTAACAAATACACTGTAGAAATAAATAGGGTGGTTTAACTTAAAATCATAATTTTAAGAGCTGCCTTAAATACACGAGTTGACAAAATGCACTTTGTTTCAACTCACTAGGTTAAGTTATACAAGTTGTTTTATTAATGATCATTCATTGAAACTTACAATTTTACATTATCGATTCAAGAAATGTTCATTATCTAGTCAAATCAACTTTAAATTCTACCTTATCTTAAAGGTGGGGTAGGTGAGTTGGAGAAACCGGCTCGAGCTCGCTAGAATTTGAAAATACACAACCGGAGAAAATCTGCCACTTCCTCACAGAGCCCCTCCTCCAACACACACGAACGCGCACATGACCAATGAGGGCACGAGATAAGTGTGTGCCCCGATGGAAGTCTGACAGGCAGGTAGGATGTACTTTTTACAGTATTACGGCTTCTACAGACGACATTTTGTTATGGATTTTTTGTCAAAGCACTTCAGATATTCATTGCTATCGGGATGTTCAGAGCATTCCATGGAATATAACAAAAAGTGTATCTCGAGCCGGCTTCTGAAACTTACCTACCCCACCTTTAAGCCACAATTCTAAGCAAGGATAACTTTAACTATATGTATACAAATTGACAAATTCAAGTTATGTTGACTCGTGTTTTCAAGGCAGCAATTGAACTTACATTTTCATATTAAAGGTCCCATCATGTCATGGCCATTTCTACTGATCATAATTCCATTGTAGAGGAGCTCCTGCCTCCCCCCCCCCCGTCTCACCTGTTTTCCACACCCACTCTCTTTCTCTTCTGCCAGTATGTAAACCCGCACCTTACTCTTTGACAGATTGTACTTTCCCACGTTTGATACTATAGATTGCCACCCGGTTCCGACCCTGCCTGTCCTCGATCCGCCTGTCCCTCGACTATCCTGTCTGGCCTGTTATCCGATCCTGCCTGTATCCACGCTGACTGCCTCGCTTACTCCCGGACCCTCTGCCTGTCCCTGACTCCCCTTCTGCCGCTGTCCTCCGGTGCATTAAACTGCCCGGTTGGTATTCCTCCGATCCAGTGGAATCTCCAATAAAGTTTATTACCAATTCTCCTTGGTTTCTCGAGTGCTGCATTTGGGTTCTCCTTAAGGTTGTGACATGTACGAATAAAGTGCAGTAATTATTTCCATAGTATATAGGTTTTATATATAGGATACGTACATTTGGTTAACCGTTTTTTTGGGAAATATTCGAATATAAATGTGCTTTCAAATTCCCATCCCTACAAACTACAGTGTTATATTTAGTTTACTTCCCCTCTCTCTCTCAGTATACGCTCCTCTCTCTCCTCTATCAGCAGGTAACAGATGCCCAGCCGTTCCTCATAAATATCTCCTAATCACCTTCAGCGCCGATTCGTGAAGCGAACAGACGGATAACCTTCAGTACATCATGGACAGTATATATAGAGGGGTTCATATTCTTCAACATGCTTAGAGAAGAGGAGGACAGATGGGCCTGCTCATGTGAGTGACAGAATATTTTTGAGGTGGTCCTGGGGACACAAAATGAGAAATGAGGAGAGGAGAGAGAACTGAACACAACATTCATCACCGTGTGTTTCGGCCCAGACTGCAGAATTAGTCATGAATTACTTCTCCGTCACAGTGCAGTAGATATATTACACGGAAGTCTTCTGTGTCCTATATCCTGGTACATATTCACATACAGAAAAGGTCGCTTTGCTTCAGAAGTGGCGAAGTCCCGCCCATCTACTTCCGACCCATGGGACCTTATTTCGGAAAACTTATGTATTGAAGTCAATGGAGAGAAATATTATCTTTCGATCCCGTTTGAATTGTGCCACGAATTACACATATGATGTTTGTCTATCTTAAAAAATAATTTCCGTGTCAAAAAAGTCACAGTTTGTCGTAAAACTGTTGAAATAGAAGACATTTTTTATTTTTTGACTTGCAAAATTATCTTTTAAATTGACAAACATCATACTGTATGTGTAATTCGTGGCACAATTCAAACGGGATCGAAAGATAATCTTTAAGGTCCCATGGAGGAAAGGGAGGGACTTCGCCTCTCTATAATATTATTTAAATATCGATATTGATGCTGTTTTTTTTGTTGATTGACCAACATGTCATCCCTCTCATATTTAGTATTATTATTAATTCAAGTTTTTACATTTTGAACTCAAATACCTGTACTTTCTACTTCTTACATGTTGAACCCAAATACCTGTACTTTCTACTTCTTACATGTTGAACTCAAATACCTGTACTTTCTACTTCTTACATGTTGAACTCAAATACCTGTACTTTCTACTTCTTACATGTTGAACTCAAATACCTGTACTTTCTACTTCTCACATGTTGAACACAAATACCTGTACTTTCTACTTCTTACATGTTGAACTCAAATACCTGTACTTTCTACTTCTCTCATGTGTGAACTCAAATACCTGTACTTTCTACTTCTTACATGTTGAACTCAAATACCTGTACTTTCTACTTCTCACATGTTGAACTCAAATACCTGTACTTTCTACTTCTTACATGTTGAACTCAAATACCTGTACTTTCTACTTCTCATCACTGTTGAACTCAAATACCTTGTACTTTCTACTTCTTACATGTGAACTCAAATACCTGTACTTTCTACTTCTCACATGTTGAACTCAAATACCCTGTACTTTTCTTACTTCTACATGTTGAACTCAAATACCTGTACTTTCTACTTCTCACATGTTGAACTCAAATACCTGTACTTTCTACTTCTTACATGTTGAACCCAAATACCTGTACTTCTACTTCTCACATGTTGAACACAAATACCTGTACTTTCTACTTCTTACATGTTGAACCCAAATACCTGTACTTTCTACTTCTTACATTTCCTGGTCTTCTCTAAAGAAGAGGGACCAATGGAAACGTTGTCATGTTGCCGTTGTTCAGCATGGAAACATTCATTAGCTAACAAAGACATTATTGTTCTATTGATATAAAGGGAGGTCAGGTACTCTTTAAAACAGCTGCTAGCTATGGGTACTTTTTACTGAAGTACACTTCAAAGCCTCTTTACTTTGACTTGAGTAAAGAAGTTTAGTCAGTACTTCTACTTTCACCAGAGTATTTTTTATCTGTACTTCTACTTCTTGAGTAAAGGATGTGTGTACTTTTGCCATCTCTGATGAAGATATGTTAATATGTTACTGAGGTACATTACTACTACCTTGCATTTAGCTGACGCTTTTATCCAAAGCGACTTACAAAAAGTGCGTTCGACCAACAAGATACAAACTTGAAGAAAACAGAATCATCTCACAGTAGAGGAGGACGAGAGCTTCAGGCGAGATGGAGGATCAGAGTACGCCGTCAGTAGCTCTCTGCTGCCTGTCTGCATGTGGTCTGGCTGCCGCTCTGACTCATCAGTAGCTCACAAACCTTCTGCTACGTGTCTGTCGCACGTCGTCCAGACATAAATCCAGAGACATTAGTATACTTACTGCGAATACACGCCGTCACGGAGAACCACTAAGTCGCTTTACGGCAAGTAAGAGCGAGTACTAATTTGAAGGGAAGACTAAAAACTATTCCCATCTTCTCCTCGAGAGTCTGAACCGGCCACATCGATAAGGGTTGGAAAGCCAGGGAGAAAGCTCTTCAAAGTTGTTTCGAAAAGTATCTTCTACATCAACACGTGTCCCCTCTTCTTCATGTCTCTTCTACATCATGTGTCCCCTCTTCTTCATGTCTCTTCTACATCAACATGTGTCCCCTCTTCTTCATGTCTCTTCTACATCATGTGTCCCCCTCTTCTTCATGTCTCTCCTACATCAACATGTGTCCCCTCTTCTTCATGTCTCTTCTACATCATGTGTCCCCTCTTCTTCATGTCTCTTCTACATCAACACGTGTCCCCTCTTCTTCATGTCTCTTCTACATCAAAACGTGTCCCCTCTTCTTCATGTCTCTTCTACATCAACATGTGTCCCCTCTTCTTCATGTCTCTTCTACATCAACATGTGTCCCCTCTTCTTCAGTCTCTTCTACATCAACATGTGTCCCCTCTTCTTCATGTCTCTTCTACATCAACATGTGTCCCCTCTTCTCATGTCTCTTCTACATCAACATGTGTCCCCTCTTCTTCATGTCTCTTCTACATCAACATGTGTCCCCTCTTCTTCATGTCTCTTCTCAACATGTGTCCCCTCTTCTACATGTCTCTTCTACATCAACATGTGTCCCCTCTTCTTCATGTCTCTTCTACATCAACATGTTCCCCTCTTCTTCAGTCTCTTCTACATCAACATGTGTCCCCACTTCTCCATGTCTCTTCTACATCAACATGTGTCCCCTCTTCTTCATGTCTCTTCTACATCAACATGTGTCCCCTCTTCCATGTCTCTTCTACATCAACATTGTCCCCCTATTCTTCATGTCTCTTCTACATCAACATGTGTCCCCTCTTCTCCATGTCTCTTCTACATCAACATGTGTCCCTCTCTTCTTCATGTCTCTTCTACATCAACATGTGTCCCCTCTTCTCCATGTCTCTTCTACATCAACATGTGTCCCCTCTTCTCCATGTCTCTTCTACATCAACAGGTGTCCCCTCTTCTCCATGTCCTTCTACATCAACATGTGTCCCCTCTTCTTCATGTCTCTTCTACACAACATGTGGCCCTCTTCTTCATGTCTCTTCTACATCAACAGTGTCCCCTCTTCTTCCCATGTCTCTTCTACATCAACATGTGTCCCCCTTCGACATGTCTCTTCTACATCAACATGTGTCCCCTCTCTTCTTCCATGTCTCTTCTACACAACATGTGTCCCCTCTTCTCCATGTCTCTTCTACATCAGCATGTGTCCCCTCTTCTCATGGTCTCTTCTACCTCAACTTGTGTCCCCTCCTCTTCATGTCTCTTCTACATCAACATGTGTCCCCTCTTCTCATGTCTCTTCTTTCTACATCAACATGGTCCCCTCTTCTTCATGTCTCTTCTATATCAAC